>NC_134355.1:332636648-332754148 GCF_048569485.1 Anomaloglossus baeobatrachus | reverse complement strand
GCTCTGTTGATCCTTTCTTCTAAGGTTGCACGGGCCGCATTTTCTACACCAATATTCAATTGATTTCCTCATGCCAACTCACTAGAATCTTTCTCTTAAGAGCACTTCCAACTTTTTCCAACCAAAATGATCTGCACCGTCGTGGTAAGCTTCCAGAACCATCTTGACATCTCTCTTGGGCACAATAATCTGCCAGACCAACTCATGTGTTTTTGGATTGGTGTGTCTTCTACAGAGCTTCCCTTGGTACAGGAACAATTTACCTCTCTCCTTCCAGAGATATTGTGTCTTAGCTGGGACTTTCTGGTTAGGGTACACACCTTGTTGTGTAAGCAGTTCTTTCACTAGCTTCACAGCTGGATCGCTGTCCTGTGTGTCAGCCCATCTGTGGTGTGTTAACGGGTTGAGATTTGCCTGCTGTTGTTTTTGGTAGACACCCGGTTGATACTGTCCCACTTTAGAACGGTGAAAGGCCAGCAGCTCATTTTCTTCCAGCCCCTCTGGTTCCTCTTCCACGTTCCCCGAGTGTGGCATCCGGGATAAGGCATCTGCACTCCCATTCTTGCGGCCTGCCCTGTATTTGATGACAAAGTTGTAGTTTGACAGTTGGGCTACCCATCACTGTTCCAGCGCACCGAATTTTGCCGAGTCCAGGTGGGTCAATGGATTGTTGTCAGTAAAGAAGGTAAATTCTGCAGCTGCCAGGTAGTGTTTGAAACGCTCTGTTACAGCCCATCTACTGCCAGTAGTTCTAACTTGAAGGAGCTGTAATTCTCAGGGTTTCTTTCTGTAGGCTGGAGCTGATCTTGCCAATAACCACTAGTCAGATCTAGGGTGGAAAAGTAAGTAGCGGATTTTAATGCAGCCAATGACTCTTCTATCCTAGGTAATGAGTATGCATCCTTCTGTGTAATGCAGTTGATCCATCGGTAGTCTACGCAAATCCTCATGGTCCCATCTTTTTTTCTAACTAGCACTAGTGGGGCTGCCCAGGGGCTACAGCTCTCTCTTATTAGCCCTGCTTCTTTCATTTCTTTGAGCATGTCTTTGGCTCATTGGTAGTGAGTCGGTGGTTCTGGTCTATACCTCTCCTTTATGGGTGGATGGTTACCTGTGGGTATAGTGTGCTCTACCCCTTTGATCTGCCCAAAGTCTAACGGGTGTTTGCTGAATATTTGTTCATATTCTTTCACTACCTGGTATACTCCATGCTTTTGATGGGAGGGTGTAGAATCGGTACCGACATGTAGCTTTTGGCACCAATCCTCCAGCTTTCCCTCTGAGCCATTGTCCTCGGCCTGACATGACGACTTCAAGGGCTCAACGGTGGTGATAGCATTGTTATCAACCGTATATATCTTAGCCAATGTAGCATACTTTGGTAGGGTGACCTCATCTTCCCCACAATTTAGAAGGCGTATTGGCACTCTTCCCCGGTGCACCTCAACTATTCCTCTGGCAGTCAGTACAGGGAGCCTACTGTCTGAGTACAGAGGTTTTGCCAGGGCCTGATAGTCTTGCCCTCTGATGCCTATTGCGGCTTTACACCAGACCAGCATTTCCGTTTTGGGAGGAATTACAAAGGGTATTGGGTCACTTACCCTTGCACTGCCAATTTCACCTCCTGACATTTCTACCTGCTGCTTCAGCATCAAGGCTTTAATTTACTTCTGCAGGAGTCTCTGTTGCCCGTGTTTGGCAGTCTCGGCGATCTGCTGCAAGACAGTAATTACCTCTACAAAACAATTTTCAATTACATTCATTCCTAGCAGCATAGTTGGCTCACGTTCTCGCCGGTCAACATCAACAATGACAATACTCTGGTTTTGTAATTCTACTCTCCCAATCTTAATGGTCATTTCTCTGAAACCAACCTGTGGTACTAATTCACCATTGCTAGCCCATATATTCAATGCAATGTTAGATGCACCACTGCTAACGTCTGAATCAGCACAGTACCTCTTATAAAAGACATACGGAATTGATATAATTTGGGAACCAGTGTCCAGCAAGGCGTTGAGCGGAATGCCATCCAGCACGATGGGGATGACTGGACGTCCTCCCACATACCTTGAGAGTTTATTCCTGAGGAGTGGCCCGCCTTCCCAGGGGATCCCCATATAAAGCACATTCCCGGGCCAAGTGACCTGGCTCCTTGCAATGGCGGCAACTGGGCTGTCCATCCGGCTGGTAGCGGTTGCTGGGTCGTCCTCTCATCGCTTGGTATCTCCTAGGCCTCATCCATGGGATAGCCTCCTTGCTGGTCGCCAACTCCATCTTGTGTGCAGACTTGGATCCACGCAGCTCCTGGACGATTCTAGCCATGGAAGCAACAGTGTCTGTCAGGGCATCAAACTTTTGATGGAGAGCCTCATTAGTGATGGCTGATGTCACTGGCACACCCGGCTGCTGGGGTGCCGCTGTAGGGTGTTGAACAGAGTCTATATCCTGGGGCTCCTCTACCTGCTGGAGGTGGATGGCTCTATCCTTTAGCTGGGCAAACGTTAGTCCTGGATCCTGGATCACCATCATGCTCAGTTGTCCCCGGTGTTAAGGGGATGAAAGTCCATCCAAGAATTGGTCTAAGGCAGGTTCTGCTAACTTAAGTGCTCTGAGCGCCTCCTGCAAGTTTAAGGCAAAGTCTCTTGCGCTCTCTCTAGGTTTTTGCTTGCATCCAAAGAACTTCATTTTAGCCCGGCTGCGAGCAGTGGATTCAAAAGCTGCTTTTAGTCCAGTATTATGTGCTCTACAGTGTCTTTTGCATCGTCCGCCCAGGACGTAACCTCCCACTGGGCATTGCCGGTTAACTGTCCCATAAGCATACCGACACGCTGGGCTTCTGTCAGGGGGTACATGCAGTAGTAGATTTTTAGCTTTCCGGTAAAGTCATTAAGTGTGTTGGGCTCACCTGAGTACTGCGGCAGCCACACTGCTCCCGCGGTGTACGGCATCAGGAACGGCATGATAGGTGCCACTGCACCGCCGGGTACAACAGCGTCTCCCTGTTGCGACATCTTTGCGCCCCCTTAGTTGATTTCACCAGTCTTCTTCACAGCAAGCCCAGGGCACTTCCTGCGTCCCTGGTTGGTTCGCAGCACAGAGCGCACCTCCTCTGCAAGCAGAGGGCGGAGTCCTGGTTTAGACGTGCTATTCTCCCGCACGTAGCAGCTAATGGCGCGATCCGAGATGGCGTCTGGAAAATTTTACCAACAATCTTTTTGGATTTTCCAGGTATGTTTGCTAAGTTTAAAGCCCGTTCTTTGTTGCAACAATTCACAGGGCAAGTCTTTTATTCAATGCAACAAGTCTTTTCAGGTGCACGTCACCCGGGTTGCAGCCGCATCCAGTCCGCATCCTGTTAATGATGCCAAGTTGTGTCGCCAGAGATAAGGGGGTACTGAGAACCAGACGAAGGGGTCACTTCTGTGGAGGGGATCACGGTGTCGTGACCCGGTCTGTGATCCCTGGTTCTACTATAGAAGGAGGGTTATGTACGTGACGCCACCCGTGGGATGTGATGAGAGATGACCACCGCTGATGCAGAACCTCCGGGGGGTGATGGATGGCAGCTTGAGATGGGACGGCTCCCCATGGGTAGAGCCTTCTCCCCGTGGCAGTGTGATAGTCTATGGGGGAGTGCAAGATACGAGCACAATAAACAAGCAGACTCACAGTATTGCAGTTTCTTTGGCCTTTACTGATGATAGCATTCAGCAGAGTACTGTCCACAGAGTCTGTGCAGGGTTCAGGGTTTCTCCCACCCAGCCGGGCTGTTTTGGCTCCCTTATCTGCACTGTGCGTGTGTGGCCCTGCTGTTGTATAAACTAGGCAGCCAGCCCTGTTCTCCTTCCTGGTACCGACCTGACAGGCAACTCGAGTCCTTACTTGTAGTGTTCCTGAACTCTGCTGTGTTGCTGTGTCTGTTGTACAGATGAAGAATGTGGAATCTTCACTTCTCCGGTGTTAACTGTACAGTATGTAACCTGCACAGCCTCGGATCCGGCATCCGTTCTGTGTGCTCTACTGGGGTGAGTTCAGCAATACTCTTTCTCCCATGTATGTTCCTCTGTTTTATCTGTCTCCTCTCCTCAGACCCTTGGCTTAGGCCTAGAATTGGTCAGCGGACTCTGCAGTGAGCTTCACCCAGCTCCAACCAACAGATCCTTCTTCCTCAGTCCTCCCAGGAACTGAACTGAGCTGAACTTCACTTCCTCTCCACACCAGAATATATAGGGAAGCAGCTTGGTCTCCCCTTTCTGGCCTGGAGGTGTTGGTGTTGTGTGCGGAGTTAACCCATTGTGTTGTTACTGTGGCACATGAACCCTGGGGTGCCACATTTTTCCCAAAATGGCAAATCAAAATTTAGAATTTGACTCCTCAAAAACAAAATATCAAGACACATAGTCTTGTGACACATCAAATTAAAGCATGCACAGCTCTAAACACAATGGTGCCTCTCCCATTTGTTTATCCTAATTCTGTCAAAGGATATGATTACATAGTTACATAGTTACTTAGGTTGAAAAAAGACCTCGGTCCATCTAGTTCAACCTTCCTCCACCAATTCTACATTCTGTCCCTAATGCCGGCGTCACATGGTACGATGTATTGGGCGATATGTCGTCGGGTTCACGTCGTTAGTGACGCACATCCAGCATCGTTAGACATATCGTACCGTGTGACACCTAGGAACGACTGTGAACGAGCAAAAATACTCACCTTATCATTGCTTGTTGACACGTCGTTCATTTTCAAAAAGTCGATCCTCCATCTGCACTCCGGTTGTTCATCGTTCCCGAGGCAGCACACATCGCTCCGTGTGACACCACGGGAACGACGAACACAGCTTACCTGCGTCCCGCCAGCAATGCGGAAGGAAGGAGGTGGCGGGATGTTACGTCCCGCTCATCTCCGCCTCTCCGCTTCTATTGGCCGGCCGCAGTGTGACGTCGCTGTGACCCCGAACGTCCCTCCCCCTTCAGGAAGAGCATGTTCGCCGCCCACAGCGAGGTCGTCCAGGAGGTAAGTCCGTGTGACGGGGGTAAACGACTTTGTGCGCCACGGGCAACTAATTGCCCGTGACGCACAAACGACGGGGGCGGGTACAATCGCTTGTGCGATCGCACGATAGATCGTCCCCTGTGACGCCGGCATAAGTCACTTATAACCAACAATGTTGTGTGTACTGAGGAAATCATCCAGCCCTTTTTTAACCCCATAACGATGGCCTAACGTCTCAAGACGTCGGAAAAACAGGGTACTTGTTCTGTACCGACGCTTTAGACGTCATGCCAATAAAAGCATGTAGCGCCCCCCAGCGACAGAAAATCTCCGGGATTTCAGCTACTGAGGGTAGCTGAGACCCTGGAGATCATGATTCAGGCTGTTTTTTCCAGTCCCCGCTCATGTGATCACCGGTATACACTGTATACCGATGATCACGTTACAGTAAATGACAGTGCCGGTAAAAAATGATTTATCTCCCATCTGGCATGATCAAACATGTCAGCTGGGAGATAAATAGAATTGAAGTCCACAACAGCCTGAACCCAAATTGTGGGCATGGGCAGCTGCGTTCTCCCGTGGACAACACTCACATCTCTGCAGGAAGGCTGACACTGTGTACTAGACGCCGTGTCGCTGGATCATGGCCACATAGCCTAAAAGTGAGAAATTTGTTGCTACAGCAACATTTTTGTGAAGTACCTGTGGATTCAAAATGCTTACTATACTCCTGAATAAAATCCTTGAGGGGTCCAGTCTCCAAAATGGGGTCACTTGTGGGGGGTTTCTGATGTATAGGTACCCAAGGGGCCCTGCAAATGTGCCATGGTGCCCGCAAATTTATTTCAATTTTTTCGAAATTCAAATGGTGCTCCTTCCATTCCAAGCCCTCCCATTTATCCAAACAGAGGTTTTTGGCCACATGTGGGGTTCCCCTGCGCTCATAAGAAATTGGATAACAACCTGTGGGGTCCACTTTTTGTTGTTGCCTCTTGAAAAAGTGAGAAATTTGATGCTAAAGCAACATTTTTGTGAACAAAAAGAAAATTTTCAATATGGCGACATAAGCTCATCAAATTCTGTGAAGTACTTGTGGATTCAAAATGCTAACTATACACCTACATAAAAGCCTTAAGGTGTCTTGTTTCCAGAATGGGGTCACTTGTGGGGGACATCCACTGTTTAGGCACCTTAGGGGCTTTCCAAACGCGACATGGCGTCCGTTAATGATTCCAGCCAATTGTGCAGTCAAATGGCGCCCCTTCCCTGCCGTGCATCCAAAAAGTTGATTTCCACCACACATAAGGTATCAGCATACTCAGGAGAAATTGCACAATACATTTTATGCTGAACTTTTTCCTTTTACTCTTGTAAAAAAAAAAAAGCTATCTAGTTGAAGTAGCAATTTTGTGGTAAAAATGTATTTTTTTTTATTTTCACAGCTCAACATTATAAACTTCTGTGAAGCACCTGGGGGTTCAGGGTACTCACCAAACAACTAAATAAATTCCTTGAGGAGTCTACATGGCCACATGTTGGGCAGCTTCACTGTATAGGCACCTCTGGGGCTCTCCAAATGCAACATGGCGTCCGGTATTGATTCCAGCCAATTTTGCAGTCAAATGGCACTCCTTCCCTTCCGAGCCCTGCCGTGTGCCCAAACAGTTGATTTCCTCCACATATAAGGTATAGCCAAACTCAGAAGAAATTGCACAATAACTTTCATGGTGATTTTTATCCTGTTACCCTTGCGAAAAAAAAGCTACCTGGTTGAAGTAACAATTTTGTGGTAATTTTTTATTTTTTTTATTTTCACAGCTCAACATTATAAACTTCTTTGAAGCACCTGGGGGTTCAGGGTACTCACCAAACATCTAGATAAATTCCTTGAGGGGTCTGTTTTCCAAAATGTGGCCACATGTTGGGGAGCTTCACTGTATAGGCACCTCAGGGGCTCTCCAAATGCAACATGGCGTCTGCTATTGATTCCAGCAAATTTTGCAGTCAAGTGGCACACCTTCCCTTCCGAGCCCTGCCGTGCACCCAAACAGTTGATTTCCTCCACATATAAGGTATCGCCAAATTCAGGAGAAATTGCACATTAAATGTCATGGTGATTTTTTTCCTGCTACCCTTGCGAAAAAAAAACTACCTGGTTGAAGTAACAATTTTGTGGTAAAATTTTATTTTTTTATTTTCATGGCTCAACGTTCTAAAATTCTGTGAAGCACCTGGGGGTCAGGGTACTCACTAAACATCTAGATGAATTCCTTGAGGGGCCTAGTTTCCAAAATGGGGTCACTTGGGGGGGGTTCTACTGTTTACGTACGTTAGAGGCCCTCCAAATGCGACATGGTGCCCGCAATCTTTTTCAGCCAAAATTCCTTTCCAAAATTCAAATATTGCTCCTTCTGTTCCAAGCCCTCCCATTTGTCCAAACAAAGGTTTCAGACCACATGTGAGGTATCAACGCACTCATAAGCAAGTGGGTAACAATCTTTGGAGTCAAATTTTTGGAATTACCTCTTGAAAAAGTGAGAAAATTGATGCTAAAGCAACATTTTTGTGAAAAAAATGAAAATTGGCAATATGATAACATAATAATAATAATAATTTATTCATTTATATAGCACTATTAATTCCACAGCGCTTTACATACATTGGTCATACTGTCCCCATTGGGGCTCACAATCTAGAGTCCCTATCAGTATGTTTTTTAACGTAACGTTATCAAAATCTGTTAAGTACCTGTGGGTCCAAAATGCTCAATATACCCCTAGATAGAAGCCTTGAGAGATCTAGTTTCCAAAATGGCATCACTTGTGAGGGGTTTCTGCCGTTGAGGTACCTTAGCGGACTGGTAAATGCAAATGGTGCCCGCAATCTATTTCAGCCAAATTTGCTTTCCAAAATTCAAATATTGCTCCTTCTGTTCTGAGCCCTCCCATTTGTCCAAACAGAGGTTTCTTACCACATGTGGGGTATTGGCGCGTTCATAAGAAAGTGGTTAACACGTTTTGGGATCCATTTTGTTGTGTTATTTCTTCTAAAAGTGAATAAATTTGGGGTAGACCAACATTTTTAGGTAAAATTTTATTTTTTGCTTTTTTTCATTCCACATAGCTTTAGTTCCTGTGAAGCACCTGAAGGGTTAATAAACTTTTTTGATGTGGTTTTGAGTACTTTGGGGGGGTGCAGTTTTCAGAATGGTGTCACTTTTTGGTATTTTCTGTCAACTAGGCCTCTCAAAGTCACTTCAAATGTGATGTGGCCCCTAAAAAAATGGTTTTGTAAATTTTGATGTCAAAATGAGAAAATGCTGATGAACTTTGAACTCTTCTAACTTCCGAACAAAAAAAAAAATGTTGTTTCCAAAATTGTGCTTATGTAAAGTAGACATGTGGGAAATGTTATTTATTAACTATTTTGTGTCACAGAACTCTGGTTTATCGGTATAAAAATTCAAAAGTTAAAAATTGCTAAATTTTCCAAAATTTTGCCAAAATTCAATTTTTTTCATAAATAAGCGCAAAAAATATTGTACTAAATTTGCTACTAACATGAAGTCCAATATGTAATGAAAAAACAGTCTCAGAATCACTGAGATCCGTTGAAGCGTTCCAGAGTTATAACCTCATAAAGCGACACTGGTCAGAATTGCAAAATTTGGTCTGGTCATTAAGGTGAAAATTAGCTATGTCACTAAGAGGTTAAAAACTGTTATAGTATCTGCCATTACTACCTTTTGTGGTAGGTCAGCATAGTCTGACTGCTCTAACTGTAAAGAACCCTTTCCTATTTAGCTGCCGGAATCGCTTTTCTTCCACTCGCACTGCATGCCCCCTGGTCCTTAAGCGGGCTTTACACGCTGCGATATCGGTACCGATATTGCTAGCGTGCGTACCCGCCCCCATCATTTGTGCGACACGGGCATATCACTGCTCGTCATGCATAAAATCGCACACCCCCGTCACACGGACTTACCTGCATAGCGACGTCGCTGTGACCGGTGTACTGCCTCCTTTCTAAGGGGGTGGTTCGTTCGGCGTCACAGCGATGTCACTAAGCGGCCGCCCAATCAAAGCGGAGTGGCGGAGATAAGCGGGACAAACATCTCGCCCACCTCCTTCCTTCCTCATTGCTGGCGGGACGCAGCTAAGGTGAGGTTCCTCATTCCTGCGGTGTCACACTTAGTGATGTGTGCTGCCACAGGAACGAGGAACAACATCGTTACTGCAGCAGCAACGATAATTGGCAATAAGGGGGCATGTTACCGATTAGCGGTTTTGAACGTTTTTGCAACGATTCAAAATCGCTAATAGGTGTCACACGCAACGACATCGCTAAAGCGGCCGGATGTGCGTCACAAATTCCGTGACCCCAACGACATCACTTTAGCGATGTCTTAGCGTGTAAAGCCACCTTTAGTATTGTCTTTGGAAGATATAAGTCATGTGCCAGTACTGTATATTGACCACACATGTATTTATACATATAAATGAGATCTCCTCTGAGACGTCTTTTTTTCTAAGCTAAACCTATCTAACTTTTTCAACCTGTCATCATATGTGAGGCCTTCCATTCCTTGTAGTAGTCTAGTTGCCCGCCTTTGAACTGTCTCTAACTTCTGAATGTCCTTTTTAAAATGTGGAGCCCAAAACTGAATCCCATATTCTAAACAATGTAACGTCAAACAAGCCTAAAATTCAGGCTTTTTTATAACTTTAGAAATCTATAAAAAAAATAACTAATAAATATAAAAATTTAAAAGTTATAATTTTTAATTGACTAAAGTAGCACTTCAAAAAACATCAAGGAACACTTAAGATGTCAGGTAAAAAATACTTTCAGATTTGGATCACTTGAAATGGAATGACCCATGTGTGCAATGTAAGGATACAGCTCTAGTCTCCTGGTCTAACCTCCTGCATGATTTAACAATGCTGGGTATAGAACACAGATGACTCACACCTTTCAGATTAGGTCGATGTGGAGGGATGGCAGCACAATTTGTAAGGGGTTGCAATGTGATGTAGCTAAGCTGTCAGCTCTGCTATTTTGCTCTACTGTACTGCCCCCCCACTGCCTGTCCAGAGGTGACAGCTTAATGTATAAGCTCATGCTGGACATTGCCAGAGACCCCAACCAGAAAATCTGAGGATAACACTATACAAAGAAATTCATAACTGTACCCTCAATGCTCTCCCATCCCACGGATGAAGAACCGCAGCACAGTGCCAGACAGGACAGTGTATGACCCTCCAGAGCTGTATGCCACCTTGCCCCACCTCAGTAATGTGTATGCCCCACCAGAGTTGTATCCCCCCTGTAATGCGTATGCCCCCAGAGCCGTATGCTCCCCACACCAGTAATGTCTATGCCCACCAGAGCTGTATTACCCCCAATCCAGTAATGTGTATGCCCCTCACTCCTGTAATATGTATGCCGCCTTCATACCGTAATATGTTTGCCCCAGAGCTGTATGCCCCAACCCCAGTAATGTGTATGCTGTTGCGGGCAGGGGACAGACCACGGTAGGCGGAGGCTGCTCAAGACGCTCAGATCCAGCGTCATGGCGGTGGCTCGAGGGGAAATCAGACCCTTTCGTCGCCCGCAAGTGAAAAGGGGAATTTGTATATAGGGAAGGTTTTGTCAGTGACGCCACCTGTGGTGTGCGGTGATGGTTGTTGACACCGCCGCTGGGGGTGATGCCCGGGACCGATGGAGTGGGGCAGCTGGATGTTATCCCCTCAACGGAGAGGGGAGGTGTTGTCCCAGGGCCCCCAATACAGGTGGGATGATGCTGCGAAGCGCAATCTGCAGGCTGGACCGGGTGGTATTGGTGTACTCACAGTTCCTCAATGACTTCACACAGAGTCCAGATGGTAAACCAAATTGCCAGTGAACGGTGACCTCCGGCGGGTGTGTTCGGGTCCCACACCCTGGTACAGAAAACAGTGGTCCCTTCCTCTTGCACTTAGTGTTTGTGTCCTTGGTGACTACTCCGCTTGAAACAGGGAAGTCCACTCTCGGTGATTCTATGTGTTGGGAGCTGTGGCCCATGAGAACTGACCCTTGGGATCTTAGCAGGCAATCGCGGAGCCCTATCCCCCTCGTTGGGCTTCTGTCTCGCTCTATCTGGGCCTCCTGTGGGACATGATCTGAAATCTTGTCCCCGGCTGGTCAATTAGAAAGGTGCTTGAAGCTGTCCTTGCTCTAGGGTCCAGGTACCCTGTCGTGTACGGCCTCCAGCCCGGATTCCCGCTGTCGGTACCGGCGGGCTACAACCCTGCCCCAGTCCACTTAAGGGTCTCCCGCTACCGGATCTCCGTCGCCTGTGGCCCTGTCTGACGACTGCCACCTAGTCAGTAGTCTAGTAGTCCAAGGGCTCCAACACCTGACTCCCTGTCACTTTACACTCCTCTCACTTTCTCTGTCCAAGCTTAACTGACTTGTTCCCTCCCAGGACACCTCAGAACCCCTAGGTGGGCGTCACCATCTGCTTATCCCCGCCCAATGATCTGTCCCTATTGTCATTGGGGGTGACTAGGCTTTGCTGGCTGGTGTTGTGTACCTAGGTGTGGAGTTGTGATGGAGGGCCAAGGAGGAGGGAATCCTGCACCTGGAAGAGGGGTGCAGTCATCTGTGACACCCTGATTTCGTCAGGGCATCACATATGCCACCTCAAAGCATTACCTACAGTAATGTGTATCTCCTCCAGTAATGTGTATGTCCCCTTGAAAATGTTGATTCCCCCTCAATAATGTGTATATACTGTAGCCCCCAGCCTCTCCTGTGATGTATAAACTGTAACCCCGATCCCCTGCTGTGATGTATATACTGTAGACCCCAGCCTCCCCTGTAATGTATATACAGTAGCCCCAGCCCCTCCTGTGATGTATATATTGTAGCCCCATCCTTCTCCATGATGTATATATTGTAGCCCGTCCAGCCTCCCCTGTGATGTATATACTGTAGCCCCCAGTCTCCCTTGTGATGTATAAACAGCAGTCTCAGTGGGCACTGTGTGAAGCCATGTCTGTTAAAGTGAGAGCCATCAAGCAGTGCAGCCTGCACAGTCACATGCCCGGGAGAAGTAGGACGAAAGACAAGCCGGGTGGTGAGCGAGGCTTGCTGCTAGATTCCCCATATTATAAATATCTCTAATGTGTCTGTGTGTGTGCGCATGTATATGATGTGTATTTATGTATGTCAAGGTATATGACTGTGGATATATTTATGTCAGTTTATATGTATTTTTGTGAATTTTTTTTTAAATATGTTTATGTACGTTGTGAACGTTGCTTACCGCAACCCGGGGGTTTTACTCGCTTGCAGCGGTGCAGGGTAGCTTAGGCATACACAGGCAACACAGTCTCTCTCAAAAATGCAGCAGTTTATTAGTAACCAACATAAACTGCCCTTCCAAAACACAATGAAGCCTCTCCTGGCTTAATGGAAAATATAACATCCACATACCGTGGGTTTCCAGTCCAATTAAGTGTCCATAGTGGATTCTCCACACTCTGGCTCCAGCCAGCGAACACAAGTCACTGTGGTGCTTCCTGCAGCCTCCAGCCCTCTCCAGCCAGGCTGCAGTATTTTTCCCCAGTCATCACTGGGACTGATTTCCAGGAGTCTCTCTTCAGTCTTCACACAGACTGAGATCTCCAGCACACATCCTCCATGTGCAGCACTCTCAGGCTTCCCCCTGTTTCTAAAACTAACAGTCTCTTAACACCCAACCGGATACACCCACAGGTGGAGGTATGTGATTCTCCAGCTCTGTCCATCACACTGGTCACAGTTTAAAGGGAACCTAACCCTTAATTACAACCCAAGTTCTGTGGAACTACAAGTCCCACAGTCACACCTTCAGTTCAATATCACAGGGGGATCCTTCTCCACTGCGACCATCCACAACATTGGTGGTCGCTACCTCACAACGTATGTACCTGTATGTGTATGCATCTGTGTATGTATGCGTCTGAGTGTGCATGGGGCCCACTGAGACTCTTTCACCTGGGGCCCATGAAAACCTGGGGCCGACCCTGGTGACACAGATATGCATGGACCTTAAGCTGAAAGGTGCGTGTTATCTATGCTCTATACCCAGCACTCTCTAATCATGCAGGTGAGACACAGAGATCAGCTCTGTATCCTTACATCTCACACAATGAGAAACCTAAGCTATGGTTGTAACGTATTCTCACCTTAGGATGCAGTTACCGTCTTATGATTAGGTAACTCAAACAGCTAGAGGAGAAGTACTTGTCTCCATTGAATCTAAATTAATACCACTTGCTTGAACTTAAAGAAAGTTAAACTATTTTTGTGCCAATAGTTTGATATAATATACTGTAGTTTGCTAATATTTCCGCAAAAGAGAAGTTCAATAACACACACAACAAATGTTTTATTCGGTACTGCAGCCACCATGACATTGTATGTCCAGTTCAACATGAAAGATTTGGTGAAATCTTGGTGAAACATGTTCCTTGTGTTTGGTTAGTCATTTTTTAATATGTGAATATTAAATAAATATGTCTTCTTTACAGATCATCTAGACATTATGCAGACGACACTGCCCAGTAGGATAAACTGTTGCCGAGGGAGAATCATGCCACTGCAGCCACCAGTCCTGCTCTTGAAGCTGAGGGAAACCTGATAAAAATCAAGCGTGAGCTTTGGATATTGCTAGTCCAGTGGATCACCAGCAATATTACCACCAAGATCCAGGAATGCTACCCCACTGGCCACTGCTCTACACTATAATTCCCACTCTCCAGCCCAACCGAATTCCACCATGCCTCCTGCTCTTGATTAGACCAGATAATGGACACTAAGCAGCTTTAAGCTAATGCCCAGTCCTTTAGGCCTAAAACACACTTCCGCAAAAAAAACGTACGTGTCTTACAGTCCGTTTTTCTGGTCCGTGTTCCGTTTTTTAGTGGCGTTTCTCCGGTACATGTGACATCCGTGTTGATGGAGTATGCTGTCCGTGTGCGTGTGGAATGACCGTGTGTGCGTGTGGCATGAACGTGTATGTGTACGTGGAATGTCCATGTTTGTGATGCACAATGTCGTTTATAGATATCGGCTGACAACAGACAGAGTTGCGTGATGAGAATGAACTCGGGTGAACTTCACCCGACTTCATTGTCATGCCGCGGCTCTGTCTGTGTTGCGCCCTGATTAGCGGTCACCTGTGCAGGATTCACCGGTGACCGCTAATCCCCTGAGTGATTGAAGTGAGCAGCCCTCTCTCATACTCACCGATCCCCGATCTCCGGTGCGGCGCTGCTCAGCTGTTATTAAAACTCCGGCGGCTTTAACTATTTTGAAAAAGCCGGCCGCTCATTAATCAATCTCGTATTCCCTGCTTTCCACGCCCACAGGCGCCTGTGATTGGTTGCAGTCAGACACGCCTCCCACGCTGAGTGACAGCTGTGTCACTGCACCCAATCACAGCAGCCGGTGGGTGTGTCTATACTGTGCAGTAAAATAAATAAATAAATAATTAAAAAAAAACAGCGTGCGGTCCCCCACAATTTTAATACCAGCCAGATAAAGCCATACGGCTGAAGGCTGGTATTCTCAGGATGGCATTTTTCTTTTCTTAAACTGAGAGACTCCAAAAAAAAAACCAATGATCCTTGTAGATAAAAATGTGCTCTTTCTAATGATATCAGAATTAATATATTTTAGGGGTACCCTTTTTAAGAAATTTGACCTAAAAATAGGTAAAATTCGGGTTTTTTAAGTTTTTCATCATATGTGGGTGTGAATATTTCCACAAATACATATGCTTTGACCATGATATTGCAGCAATGCAAAGTCATGTAGATGTTTGGTGTACAGGACAAAGCACCAGTTACTATTGGTTTTTGGTCTTGAATTATATATGGGCAAAGTTAGGCATAAATTTTATGCAAGGCGTTTTACAAGCTACTTTGACACAAAATTGCGGCCGAAATATAGTTTTGTCATAGCCGGTAATCATTTTATCGTGTTTAGCAGCAAAAGTTGAGCTAGTATGCCAAATTTCAGCATCATAGCCAGTATAGAACTCTAATGGCTATGTGCCAAAGTTTGCAAAATCCTCTTAGCTGAAGCTGCAGGCTTGGTGGAACCTCCAGTGAAAGGTCAACAGTGCCCAATGTATTTGAGATCTGGCCCTAAAAATTTACAGAACCTCTTTTCAAACATACATGTACATCCTTATAAATTTTCAACAAAATCGGAGGTCGAGTGGGGACGATTTTTAAAACTGGTCCACTTGACCCAATTGCAAGATGCCCAATGTATTATGATGGATAAATACTATTTATATAGCCCTGATATTGCACATAGCCCTGGCAGCAAAATGAGATTTTAAAATCAGTCAGTCTGTTGAACCCAACATGCATGACACTATTACAAAAAAGCTCCGACCTAATAGAGTCAGAGAAAAAAAGAGAAAAGGGACTATGAGCAGTATAGATGTATAGTAGTCATCATGACATACAGTGCCTACAAGTAGTATTCAACCCCCTGCAGATTTAGCAGGTTTACACATTCGGAATTAACTTGGCATTGTGACATTTGGACTGTAGATCAGCCTGGAAGTGTGAAATGCACTGCAGCAAAAAAGAATGTTATTTCTTTTTTTTTTTTTTTTTAAATTGTGAAAAGTTTATTCAGAGGGTCATTTATTATTCAACCCCTCAAACCACAAGAATTCTGTTTGGTTCCCCTAAAGTATTAAGAAGTATTTCAGGCACAAAGAACAATGAGCTTCACATGTTTGGATTAATTATCTCTTTTTCCAGCCTTTTCTGACTAATTAAGACCCTCCCCAAACTTGTGAACAGCACTCATACTTGGTCAACATGGGAAAGACAAAGCAGCATTCCAAGGCCATCAGAGACAAGATCGTGGAGGGTCACAAGGCTTGCAAGGGGTACAAAACCCTTTCCAAGGAGTTGGGCCTACCTGTCTCCACTGTTGGGAGCATCATCTGGAAGTGGAAGGCTTATGGAACTACTGTTAGCCTTCCACGGCCTGGACATCCTTTGAAAGTTTCCACCCGTGCCGAGGCCAGGCTTGTCCGAAGAGTCAAGGCTAACCCAAGGACAACAAGGAAGGAGCTCCGGGAAGATCTCATGGCAGTGGGGACATTGGTTTCAGTCAATACCATAAGTAACGTACTCCACCGCAATGGTCTCCGTTCCAGACGAGCCCGTAAGGTACCTTTACTTTCAAAGCGTCATGTCAAGGCTCGTCTACAGTTTGCTCATGATCACTTGGAGGACTCTGAGACAGACTGGTTCAAGGTTCTCTGGTCTGATGAGACCAAGATCGAGATCTTTGGTGCCAACCACACACGTGACGTTTGGAGACTGGATGGCACTGCATACGACCCCAAGAATACCATCCTTACAGTCAAGCATGGTGGTGGCAGCATCATGCTGTGGGACTGTTTCTCAGCCAAGGGGCCTGGCCATCTGGTCCGCATCCATGGGAAGATGGATAGCACGGCCTACCTGGAGATTTTGAACCAAGAACCTCCGCTCCTCCATCAAGGATCTTAAGATGGGTCATCATTTCATCTTCCAACAAGACAACGACCCAAAGCACTCAGCCAAGAAAACCAAGGCCTGGTTCAAGAGGGAAAAAATCAAGGTGTTGCAGTGGCCTAGTCAGTCTCCTGACCTTAACCCAATTGAAAACATGGGGAAGGAGCTCAAGATTAAAGTCCACATGAGACACCCAAAGAACCTAGATAACTTGGAGAAGATCTGCATGGAGGAGTGGGCCAAGATAACTCCAGAGACCTGTGCCGGCCTGATCAGGTCTTATAAAAGATGATTATTAGCTGTAATTGCAAACAAGGGTTATTCCACAAAATATTAAACCTAGGGGTTGAATAATAATTGACCCACACTTTTATGTTGAAAATGTATTAAAATTTAACTGAGCAACATAACTTGTTGGTTTGTAAGATTTATGCATCTGTTAATAAATCCTGCTCTTGTTTGAAGTTTGCAGGCTCTAACTTATTTGCATCTTATCAAACCTGCTAAATCTGCAGGGGGTTGAATACTACTTGTAGGCACTCTACCCATGGTCACAACACAGCCCAAGGAAAGCAGCAGAGCGGACCCCAGAGACTAGGACCCCGACGTATGTTTCATGATCTTTCACAGATTTAGATCATTTTATCAGGTGGATCAGGTGTGTGTGTCTTTGTGTGTGTGGTGTAATGTTCACAACAACACAGCACTGCGCATGTGCCAGCCGTCACCTCCGCCCGCCCACACCAGTGTTATGGTGAGGGAGGGGAGACGCGAGGAACTGCGCTCTGATTACCTTGTAAAGTTCACATGGTGGTATGCCGTCTGGGGTTGCGGGATGCAGGGGTTTGGATTCTGCACCGGGGAGCATGGGGTCTCCGTGAAGGCTGCACGGTGCTGTCTGTTTAGAGACCGGCAGTGGTGTCTCAGAGCAGGACGCTCGTGCATCAGGAGGTGGAGGAGCTGCTTAAGCAGGTACAGCAGTGTCAGGGCTGGCCGAGGTCACTGACATCACTGCACTGACCACAAGGGTGCATGTTGCTGCTACTCTGTTATCTGCCAATACACACACATATATGCGACCAATTCACTGTCACCTGTGTCAACCACCACACTCTACTGCATCGTTTTCTGTCAATAAACATAGATAAATATTTTTGTATTCAATTATTCATTCACTATATAATGCTGAATGCGTCCTTCTGTCTGAATGTCACACCATTTAGTCGGTGCGTGTACAGTGCTATGTTCATGTTGTAGTTGAGTTCTTCAATCAAATGGCGGCCAAGTCAGCACATGTGTATACCGCCAACTCTGGCACCATTTTATTGAAGACACTGTCTCTATAAATATCACCAGTTTGTTTCACATGATATTCGCAGACAGTGTCTTCAATAAAATGGCGCTATGTGCAGCTGCTCACAATTAGTAATGATTCATGAGAAAAAAAAATATGTAAAATGCCGGTTAGGCTGTGTGCACACGTTGCAGACATTCTCCAACCAAATCTGCATCTCCTGGCAGGAAAAATGCAGAATGAGTGCTTTTGCCGCAATTTGTTGCGTTTTTTTTTTCATTGCTTTCAATGGTGAAAATGCAGCAAAAAGCGCAGAAAGAACTGACATGCTGCTGATTTTTTTTTTTCTGGAACCAAAATCTGCAAGGAAAAAATCCTGATCATGTGCACAGCACAGCAGGAATCTCAGACTTTGCTGGCAAAAGGTTTTCCTTGCTGATTTTCACAAATCTGCAAGCAAAAACCTATAAGAAACACACAGCAAAAATGCAACGTGTGCACACAGCCTTAAGCGGGCTTTACACGCTACGACATCGCTAATGCGGAGTTGTTGGGGTCACGGAATTCGTGACGCACATCCGGCCGCATTAGCGATGCCGTTGCGTGTGACATCGATTAGCGATTTTGCATCGTTGCAAAACAGTGAAAAATCGCTAATCGGCGACACGGGGGTCCATTCCCAATTATCGTTACTTCAGCAGTAACGAGGTTGTTCCTCGTTCCTGCGGCATCACACATCGCTGCGTGTGACGCCGCAGGAGCGAGGAACGTCTCCCTACCTGCCTCCCGGCCGCTATGCGGAAGGAAGGAGGTGGGCGGGATGTTACGTCCCGCTCATCTCCGCCCCTCCGCTGCGATTGGGCGGCGGTTCAGTGACGTCGCTGTAACGCCGCACGGACCGCCCCCTTAGAAAGGAGGCGGTTCGCCGGTCACAGCGACGTCGCCGGACAGGTAAGTATGTGTGACGGCTCTGGGCGATGTTGTGCGCCACGGGCAGCGATATGCCCGTGTCGCGCAACAGATGGGGGCGGGTACGCACACTAGCGATATCGGGACCGATATCGCAGTGTGTAAAGTAGCCTTTACTCTGTAACTTGTGTGATGTATATCTAAAATGCTGGCTTAGGGGGGGCTTTACACGTTGCAACATCGCTACCTATTTGTCGTCAGGGTCACGTCGCTAGTGACGCACATCCGGCGCCGGTAGCGACATCGCAACGTGTAAGTGTAAATCCTAGGTGCGACGATGAACGAGCACAGAATCGTACCATAGCGCTGATCTGTGTAATGTCGTTCATTTTCATAATATCGGTTCGACCGCAGGTACGATGTTGTTTGTCGTTCCTGCGGCAGGATACATCGCTGTGTGTAGACCCGCAGGAACAACAAACATCTCCTTACCTGCGTCCCGACGGCAATGCGGAAGGGAGAAGGTGGGCGGGATGTTTCGTCCCGCTCGTCTCCGCCCCTCCGCTTCTATTGGCCGGCCGATTAGTGATGTTGCGGTGACGCCGAACGCACCTCCCCATTGAAGGAGCGATTGTTCAGCAGTCACAGCGATGTCACCGAGCAGGTATGTGCGTGTGAAGCTGGAAGCTGCCGTAGCGATAATGTTCGCTACAGCAGCAATCACCACATATTGCATGTGCAACGGGGGTGGGTGCTATAGCGCTGGACATCGCTAGCAATTGCTAGCGATGTCGCAACGTGTAAACCCCGCCTTAGTATTGTAGTCAAATGGGTAAGGCACCAATCAGGCCACATACCAGTAGTGAGACCTGTGCATACGCACAGGAGGAAAGGGGGACACTTTAATTTCCAAATCCGGTGGAATTGTGCATTATGTTGAGCTATAGGACGACAAAGGCCCATATAATATTCTGGCACCGGGTCCATGTATTATTCTGGCACCGGGTCCATGTATTATTCTGGCACGGGGTCCATGTATTATTCTGGTAATGGGCCCATGTAGTATTCAGGCACCGGTCCCATGTAGTATTCCGGCACTGGGCCCATGTATTACATCGTTAGTGATGCACTTGCGGCATTGTTTGACATATCGTAGCGTGTGACAACTACGAGCGACTGTGAATGAGCAAAAATACTCACCTTATCGTTGCTCGTTGACACGTCGCTCATTTTAAAAAAATCGAACGTTCTCCTACACGTCGGTTGTTCATTGTTCCTGAGGCAGCACACATCGCTCCGTGTGACACCCCGGGAACGATGAACTGCAGTTTACCTGCGTCCCGACGGCAATGCAGAAGTAAGGAGGTGGGCGGGATGTTATGTTCCGCTCATCTCCGCCCCTCCACTTCTATTGGGCGGCCACTGTGTGACGTCGCTGTGATGCCACACGTCCCTCCCCCTTCAGGAGGAGGATGTTCACCGCCCACAGCGTGGTGGTTCGGGAGGTAAGTACGTGTGATGGGGGTTACCGACTTTGTGCGACACGGGCAACAAATTGCCCGTAACGCACAAACGATGGGGGCGGGTGCGATCGCACATGCAAATGCACGATAAATCGATGCACGTAACGGGCCCTTTAATATTGTGATTCCCTCATCCTGTGTTGTCTGAGTAGTGTTCCGCCCACGGTTAAGGAGGTCAGGTGTTCAGTTGGGATGAGCCCTGGGCCATGCTGTCTTTCTAAAGGCTGCCGTGCCAGCAGATGAGAGCACCCACTGACCACCGTGTCTCCACATCTCTCATCTTCCTCGTGACAATATCCCATAGATTCTCTATGGGGTTTAGGTCAGGCGAGTTTGGTGGCCAATCAAGCACAGTGATACTGTGGTTATAAAACCAGATATTGGTACTTTTGTCAGTGGGGACAGGTGCCAAGTCCTGCTAGAAAGTTCAATTTCCATTTCCAAAAAGCTTGTCGGCAGAGAGAAGCATGAAGAGCTCTGAAATTTCCTGGTAGATGGCTGTGCTGACTTTGGTCGTAATAAAACACTGTGGACCTCTACCAGCAGATGACATGGCTCCCCAAACCATCACTTATTGTGGATACTTCACACTAGACCTCAAGCAGCTTGGATTGTGGCCTCTCCACTCTTTCTCCAGAATCTGGGACCTTGATTTCCAAATGAAATGCAAAATTTACTTTCATCTGAAAATATTACCTTGGACCACTGAGCAACAGTCCAGTTCTTTTTCTCCTTGGCCCAGGTAAGACTCTTCTCACGTTGTCTATTGGTCACGAGTGGCTTGACACAAGGAATATGACAGTTGTAACCCATGTCCTGGATACATCTGTGTGTGGTGGCTCTTGAAGCACTGACTCCAGCAGCAGTCCACTCCTTGTGAATCTCCCTCAAATTTTTGAATAGCCTTTTCTTAACAGTCCTATCAAGGCTGCGGTTATCCCGGGTTGCTTGTGTACCTTTTTCTGCCACACATTTTCCTTCCACTCACCTTTCCATTACATGCTTGGATGCAGCACTCTGTGAACAGCCAGCTTCTTTTGCAATGACCTTTTGTGCTTACCCTCCTTGTGGAGTATGTCAATAACTGCCTTCTGGACATCTGTCAAGTCAACAGTCTTTCTTATGATTGTGTAGCCTACTGAACCAGTCTAAGGGACCATTTTAAACGCTTAGTAATCCTTTGCAAGTGTTTGTGGTAATTATTCTAATTTTCTGAGATAATGACTTTTGGGTTTTCATTGGCTTGTAAGCTATAATCATCAACATTAACAGAAATAAACACTTGAAATAGATCAATCTCTTTGTAATGACTATTATCTATATATATGTATATATATATATATATATATATTTACCTTTTTTGTATTGAATTACTGAAATAAATTTACTTTTTGATGATATTCTAATTTATTGAGATGCAGTTGTAGCTACATTCATAAATGTAAAATTCTTACATTGAAGCCAGAGCTACACTGAGACTTGTAGTGCTACTGATTCATCTTTAGCTACTAGGTGATAGCTGAAGCCAATAACATTACATGTAACATATTTATTTTAAGTACACTTCTAGCGTAAAGGGGTTGGACACAACTCAGCTGGGGGTCCGACTGCTGGGTTTTCCAGCCATCTAGAGAACAGGGCTCTGAAATTAAGTGAATAACTTGTCATGTGTGTATACGTGAGGAATAACACTATTTCTGGGCATAAGATGACTTGTGTCCTGTATTTATCACCAGTGTTCTCTCTTATCAGTTTTCTCTGAGCTAGTGGGAAGAGACTAGCTGTTATGGTGTCTCCTATACACAGTACACAGAAACGGGGATTCCTGATTTTTTTTTTCTCTGCTTTACACGATTAGAGGTACCAGCAGCATGAAGGTCATTATATAGCAGTGTAGCTGTGAGTCAGCTCTTGGATAGGTTTAGCCATTCTCTAACTGCAGCACGATATTTCTGTGTCTCTTCCTGTTTTCTCACCTTGTTCCTCACTCCTCCTCCCTCTCCACAGACTAAAATGGGCTGTATAATTATACACCACACAGAGACTGCAGTTCATTTTGCTTTGACTAAGATGGATTTAAAGTTTTTTCTCTTAGTTGATGGTTAGTTCGTGATGCCGGGGGTGAGGGAGTAGAAGTGGCTCATAAGTGGATAAAATATGTTGCAAAGCTTCAAAGATTCTTATATGTGCTTGTATTGAGTTTGTGACCATTTAACACAAGTTGTTGTATCTTCCTTGCACAATAGTGAAGATGAGGACATCACTCAGAAGAAATTTAAGAAAAAAGCTGAACGGAAGATGACCCAAATCAAGACTTTGTAAGTGCAGAGAATTACTAATCTAATATAGAAACCTTATAGATTCCATAATGATATAGATGTTTCCTTATGTCTGATTCATTGTATTCAGGTACAGATAATATAGAACCTGTCCGCACATGATATATATCTACTACACAGATAGCTGCACCTTACTGGGAGCCGCTTATGTATCAGATCTTATTTACAAAAATGCCAATGTGTTTTTTATGGGTTACAAACATTAGAGGAATTGTAATCTGACTTGTTACATACAAGTGAGAAGAAAAGAAAAATGAAGCAATATCTTAATATGGCTTCTGTAGAAATATATCAGACATTATATATTATACACATGTACAAAAAGTCACGGCTGGTGTGGAGGACGCCCAGACTGCGTGGACATCTGCCCGGAGCCACAAACATTAGTTATCGGGGGTCCGTAACAGTCCAATCTATCAATATATAAAATTATTTTACCCCCATGTTAAATACAAAAAGAAAACGGTTGAAACGTAAGAATATAATTTTTGGTTGCTGCTCTACACACAAGCAATTCAATAGAAATAGATTGAAACATCGTATGTGCGTGAAAATGGGGTCCATAAAAATGACAGCTGAGGTCTACACTTACAAGTCTCAGAAAATGGAGTCACACCAAAATGTTTGATTCACAAAAGTTTAACTATTTTTCACATCTAATTTTTTTTTTTATAATTTTTGTATCCCGCTATTCAGTACATTAAATGGTAAAGTGAATGGTGTCAGGCAAAACGACAACTCACTACATAAGAAATCAAGACCTCAAATGACTTTGTCAGCCAAAAATAAAAGGATGTGTCTCTTGGAAGGACAGGAAAAAATAAAGGCTCAAAGAGAGAAAATTGCCAATCATTAAATAATTCTGGGACAGACATATATGAAAAGTGAATAATATGGTGGCAGATCAGTTATGAGGCCTATTTATGCCACCAGCCTTCTAGGCTTCTTCTGTCCCTATACAGTGATCGCCCTCTAGTGGTAGCTCAACACAGACAACATTCTATCTTTTATGTGATGTAGATGGAAAGTGTTGGCAAAGTATTTGGAATGGAGTATTTGCTGATAATTATAAATTTACATATGAGCTGATGATAGATGTTCCATGTACAACAGGAAGAACATAAAACAAACAACTGCTAATGAGCTACAAGAAAAGCTGAAGGAACTGGCCTCATTGAAGAACGCTTTGTAAGTGCAGAGGTTACTTTTTCTAAAGTTTTACATTACATAATGTCACATATGCTTCCATATTTCTGATTACTTTTTTTTTCAGGTAGAAATGATATAAGACATGTCTGCACATACTATATATCTGTCCACACTGATAGTTGTCATGTAGTGTCTGAAAGTTATTTCTCACTTTGGGAGGTTTCTAGGACAAATTAATAAGATTAATTATATTTGGCTATTTAGATTGGGAAAAATAAAACATGACCCAGCATTATTATATGGCGTCTTTAGAATGACTCAATTTATAATCATAAGTAAATATACTTTCTTTAGCATAACTCATGTCTAGGATGCTGAATTTTATTGCTTGGCTCACTTCAGTTGCAGCCTGAACCCCACAGCGGGCAGTTATGTTCTATGGCGCTCTGTGATTGTCAGATGTAGCAGTGCTGGAAGCGTCGTGGGACCTTGTGTGGATTATCTCGGACCTGGAGGGGTGTTTGCGGGGTTAATAAAGTGGTGAAAGAGGATGCTTTTTTGTCTTTTATTTCAAACAAAGGATTTTCTTGGGTGTTTGTGTTTATTTTCTTTCATTTTACAGATTAGTGATGGGGATGTCTTGTTACGGGGGGCTGTCTGATAATAACCGAAAGGAGTATCAGACAGTCAGGGTCCACCGTGCAAAGACTTTGCTGCAGACTATGGCAGAGTGCAATACCTCTGTTAACTCACAGAAGGATATAATAAGTAAGTAAAGCAATTCCTCCCTTACTTGGAGGGTGTGTGGAATGATCTCTGTTAACAATCACAGAGACAAAGGCAATGTGTGCGAAATGGCACCTACCTAGGTCCGCTCTTCTAGTGGTGCAAAAGAGATGAACAGCAGCGTAAGCCGCACAAAGCTCCTACCTGCGTTCGCTCCACTAGTGTGCGAGGACACGAACCACTAGATATGGCACCTGCCTAAGTCCGCTCTTCTAGTGGTGCAAAAGAGACGAACAGCAGCGTAAGCCGCACAAAGCTCCTACCTCTGTTCGCTCCCCTAGTGTGCGAGGATACGAACAACTGCCAGACGCAGTATAAGGAACGCTACCCTAGCGGCAACGTCCACCTACGAGTAGAATCACAAGGCCCAGCCAGACCATGTGCCTCAGGCACCTGCCTATGTCCGCTCCCCTAAGAGGTAAGGATACGGACAGCAGCCGAAGCTGTAAGGTATAAGAACGCTACCCTGCCGGTAGCGCTCACCTAGCATAGACAGAGGAATGCCTAGAGGAACGCGCACAGAGCGTCTACTCATATGCATGAACCAAGAGAACTGAGCACCATGCGGCGTGTGTCAGGGTCTTATATAGACTCTGTGCCTCATCCAAGATGGAGGACACCAGAGCCAATCCGCTGCCAGAACGACAGGAGTGACGTCATGCTGGCCTATCACCGAGCAAAACGTCACAAGCACATGACCAGCGACCAATCGGCATAGAAGGTGTCAGAGACATGTGACCTCGTGTCAGCGATGATGTCACCCGCACATGTGCAATGGCTCCAAGATTGGACTTAGTCTCCGGCGCTCGCACATGTGCAGTAGCAAGAAATCTGGACTTAGTCTCCAGCGCTCGCACATGTGCAGTAGCACGAAATCTGGACTTGGTCTCCAGCGCTCGCACATGTGCAGTAGCAAGAAATCTGGACTTAGTCTCCAGCGCTCGCACATGTGCAGTAGCAAGAAATCTGGACATAGTCTCCAGTGCTCGCAGCAACCGTAACAGTACCTCCCCCTCAAGGGCCCCCCTCCCGGCGACGCAGGTAATCGGCAACTAAGTCGGGAGCATGGACAGCCTCCTCAGGCACCCAAGAGCGATGTTCCGGGCCATAGCCCTCCCAATCTATCAAGAAGAACCTGCGCCCTCTAACCATCTTAGAACCAACTATGGCTCGTACCTCATAGCTAGAGCGAGAGGAATCAGAGGCAGGAGAGTGCACTTCACGAGCGTGAGGTAAAATAGCCGGCTTTAGCAGTGAGACATGGAATTTGTCATGAATCCTAAGATGGACAGGTAACTTCAATTGATAGACTACAGGATTTACCTGTCGAAGAACCTCATAAGGACCCAGGAAGCGAGGAGCAAATTTGACAGAGCTCACTCTAAGTCTCACGTGTTTTGCAGAGAGCCACACAAAGTCCCCCGGAGAAAAGACAGGAGCCGGGCGACGAAACCGATCGGACACCGTCTTCATACGGTCCTTAGCTGCTTGGATCGACTCTTGAGTCCGATCCCAAACCTCTCTGGCATTAGTTGCCCAGTCGGCCACAAGAGGAGGAGGTGCAGCAGCGGGAAACGGTACCGGTACCCTAGGGTGTTGCCCATTATTGAGTACGAACGGTGTCTGCCCAGTGGCCTCAGCCAGCGAATTGTTAAGGGCAAATTCTGCCCAGGGTAGGAGGGAGGACCAGTTATCGTGGTTCTCAGCAACAAAGTGTCGAAGGTATATAATCATAGATTGATTGGTACGTTCAACCAAACCATTAGTCTCCGGATGGTATGCCGAAGAGAGATTCAACTCAATTTGCAGAAGGCTACAAAGATCTCGCCAGAAACGGGAAGTAAATTGCGGGCCTCTATCACAAATGATACGATCTGGCATCCCGTGAAGCCTAAAGACATGCTTGAGGAATAGTTTGGCTAGTACCCTGGAAGATGGGATTCTCGATAACGGTACGAGATGAACCATCCGGGAGAAATGGTCCGTAATGACCCACACAAATCTATGTCCCTGTGAACATGGAAGATTCACCCACAAAGTCCATGCCTACCACCTCCCATGGTCTATCTGGCACTGGTAAAGGATGCAAGAGCCCAGCCGGTCTCTGCCGTAATGGACGGTTGTGAGCACACGAGTAGCAGGAACCGACATATCTCTTGATGTGGCTGGCTAAGTGTGGCCACCAATACCACCTCTCCAGTAACTCTCGTGTCCGCCTAATACCAAAATGCCCACCCACCTTTGAGGTGTGGGCCCATGACAGTATATCATTCTGTCGATCAGGCGGAACAAAGGTCTTGCCCGGTGGGATTTGGTCTAACGTCACAGGGGAGAGCGTATGAAAAACCCTGGAGGGAAGGATAAGACGAGGTTCGTCAATCTCTTCCTGGGTAGAAAGCATAGAGCGAGACAGGGCGTCTGCCTTGTTATTCTTACTCCCAGACAGATAGTTGATGGAGAAGTGAAAGCGGGAGAAAAACAAGGACCAGCGGGCTTGGCGAGGATTCAGACGCTGAGCGGTTTGTAAGTACGTCAGATTCTTATGGTCTGTATAGACCTGGAAAGGATGTTTCGCTCCTTCCAGCAAGTGACGCCACTCCTCCAAGGCTAATCTCAAGGCGAGCAGTTCCCTATCCCCAATGGTATAGTTTCTCTCTGCCGGTGAAAAGGTTTTAGCAAAGAAGAAACACGGCCTTTTTCTACCTGCACCGTTCTTTTGATACAAGACCGCACCAGCACCCACTGAAGAGGCATCAACCTCTAAGAGGAAGGGCTTATTCTCATCGGGTCTTTGAAGAACGGGAGCAGTTGAAAAGTGTCTTTTTACTGCCTCAAAAGCCTGAGATGTCTCAGTAGACCAGGCTTTGGGATTAGCACCTTTCTTAGTCAAGGCCACCAAAGGGGCCACCAAAGTAGAAAAATGGGGTATGAACTGCCTGTAATAATTTATGAATCCTAAGAAGCGTTGCACCGCCTTCAAGGAATGAGGTTCGGACCATTGCAGGACAGCAGAGAGCTTCGCAGGATCCATAGCCAGACCCTCTTGTGAGATAATGTAACCCAAAAAAGGCAATGAGGACTGCTCGAATACACATTTCTCGAGTTTAGCAAACAATGAGTGCTCCCTTAAACGGGAAAGGACACGAACGACATCCTGACGATGAGTCTCCAGATCAGGAGAAAAAATCAGGATGTCGTCCAGATACACCACTACTGAGGATAACAGTAAATCCCTGAACACATCGTTTACGAAGTCCTGAAATACTGCGGGTGCATTACATAACCCAAAAGGCATGACGAGGTATTCATAGTGACCGTCTCGGGTGTTAAAAGCGGTCTTCCATTCGTCACCCTTTTGAATTCGTACCAAGTTATACGCACCCCGCAGATCCAACTTCGTAAAAACTTGAGCTCCTCTCAGTCTGTCAAAGAGCTCCGAAATTAAAGGTAATGGGTATTTGTTCTTTATTGTGATTGCGTTGAGACCCCTGTAATCTATGCAGGGACGCAAATCACCCTCTTTCTTCCGAACAAAGAAAAACCCAGCTCCCGCGGGAGAGACAGACTTACGAATGAACCCCTTCTCTAAACTCTCTCTTATATAGGTCGACATGGCCTCCGACTCAGGTATCGACAGGGGGTAAACCCTGCCTTTAGGTGGAACCGAACCTGGGATAAGGTCTATGGCACAGTCATACGGCCTATGGGGTGGAAGAACCTCAGCACCCTGTTTGGAGAACACGTCAGCGAAATCCAAATAGGGTGTAGGTATGGGAGAGAGACCAGTTGATGCAACCGCAACGACCTTAGGTGGTAAGGGAAGACATCGGGACTGACAATTCGAACCCCAACTAATAATGCTGTCAGACTCCCAGTCAATGTGAGGAGCATGAGTCCGAAGCCATGGAAGACCCAGAAGGACGTCGTCTATACCCTCAGGCAAAACAAGAAAAGAAATCTCCTCTATGTGACCCTGAGACAGGGAAAGGCGCAAGGGAACTGTCCTCAATGTAATGGAGTCAGACAACATAGTTCCATTAACAACACGGACAGGAATAGGCGCCTCTAGCATGATAGAGGGAATATTGTGTCCCTTTACAAATCCTGAGGACACAAAAATCCCGTCAGCTCCGGAATCCACAAAAGCCATAATAGGCCATGTATTCTCAGATAACGAGAGCTGACCTGGGATACAACACTTAGAGGGTGCAGAAGACGTCTCTAGTAACCCCCCTCTAATAGTTACTAGGCCAGGGAGTTTCCCTGACGACTAGGACACTTGTTGGCATAGTGCCCAGCCTGACGACATACGTAACATATAGGAGGACCAGACTTGCGTAGTCTGGAGAACGTATGACCTAACTCCATAGGAGTGGGAGATGTTTCAGATGCTGAGGAAGATGGTAGTGGACTCTCAACAACTGGAATAGCCCGATGCTTAGGGCGTGAGGAAGAGACCTCGAGTCTACGTTCCTTATGGCGTACATCGATCCTCGTTGCTACTGTGATCAAGTCCTCCAGAGAAGCAGGGACCTCACGAGTAGCAAGGGCATCCTTGACATAACCTGCCAACCCTCTCCAGAAGATAGGAATCAACACCTTCTCTGGCCAATCTAGTTCTGCCACCAGAGTTCTAAAAGCAATGGCATAAGAACTAGTGGATAACGAACCCTGAGATAGATCTAACAGTCTCAGGGCCGCATCATGGGTAACCTGCGGACCCATGAATACCGCCTTAAGAGCATCAAGAAAGTCTTGATGTCTCAGAGTAACCACATCAGAGCGCTCCCATAGGGGAGTCGCCCATTCTAAGGCTTTGTCCTGAAGTAAGGAGATGATAAAGCCTACTCTGGACCTCTCCGTAGAGAAGCGAGAAGAGTTGACCTCTAGGTGTATCTGACACTGACTAATGAAACCACGACATGATCTGGCATCGCCAGAATATCTGTTTGGCAGAGCAAGTCGAGGATCATGTGCAGATGTCACCATGGTCTGAGGTTTATCCTCTATACTCTTGAGCCGTGACTCAAGTACTTGTATGTAACGGTGTAACTGCTGATATTCTGCCATAACTGCCAGACCCTTGGCTCAGTCCTAATGTTACGGGGGGCTGTCTGATAATAACCGAAAGGAGTATCAGACAGTCAGGGTCCACCGTGCAAAGACTTTGCTGCAGACTATGGCAGAGTGCAATACCTCTGTTAACTCACAGAAGGATATAATAAGTAAGTAAAGCAATTCCTCCCTTACTTGGAGGGTGTGTGGAATGATCTCTGTTAACAATCACAGAGACAAAGGCAATGTGTGCGAAATGGCACCTACCTAGGTCCGCTCTTCTAGTGGTGCAAAAGAGACGAACAGCAGCGTAAGCCGCACAAAGCTCCTACCTGCGTTCGCTCAACTAGTGTGCGAGGACACGAACCACTAGATATGGCACCTGCCTAGGTCCGCTCTTCTAGTGGTGCAAAAGAGACGAACAGCAGCGTAAGCCGCACAAAGCTCCTACCTCTGTTCGCTCCCCTAGTGTGCGACGATACGAACAACTGCCAGACGCAGTATAAGGAACGTTACCCTAGCGGCAACGTCCACCTACGAGTAGAATCACAAGGCCCAGCCAGACCATGTGCCTCAGGCACCTGCCTATGTCCGCTCCCCTAAGAGGTAAGGATACGGACAGCAGCCGAAGCTGTAAGGTATAAGAACGCTACCCTGCCGGTAGCGCTCACCTAGCATAGTCAGAGGAATGCCTAGAGGAACGCGCACAGAGCGTCTACTCAAATGCATGAACCAAGAGAACTGAGCACCATGCGGCGTGTGTCAGGGTCTTATATAGACTCTGTGCCTCATCCAAGATGGAGGACACCAGAGCCAATCCGCTGCCAGAACGACAGGAGTGACGTCATGCTGGCCTATCACCGAGCAAAACGTCACAAGCACATGACCAGCGACCAATCGGCATAGAAGGTGTCAGAGACATGTGACCTCGTGTCAGCGATGATGTCACCCGCACATGTGCAATGGCTCCAAGATTGGACTTAGTCTCCAGCGCTCGCACATGTGCAGTAGCAAGAAATCTGGACTAAAGCGGGCTTTACACGCTACGACATCGCTAATGCGGAGTCGTTGGGGTCACGGAATTCGTGACGCACATCCGGCCGCATTAGCGATGCCGTTGCGTGTGACATCGATTAGCGATTTTGCATCGTTGCAAAACAGTGAAAAATCGCTAATCGGCGACACGGGGGTCCATTCCCAATTATCGTTACTTCAGCAGTAACGAGGTTGTTCCTCGTTCCTGCGGCATCACACATCGCTGCGTGTGACGCCGCAGGAGCGAGGAACGTCTCCCTACCTGCCTCCCGGCCGCTATGCGGAAGGAAGGAGGTGGGCGGGATGTTACGTCCCGCTCATCTCCGCCCCTCCGCTGCGATTGGGCGGCGGTTCAGTGACGTCACTGTGACGCCGCACGGACCGCCCCCTTAGAAAGGAGGCGGTTCGCCGGTCACAGCGACGTCGCCGGACAGGTAAGTATGTGTGACGGCTCTGGGCGATGTTGTGCGCCACGGGCAGCGATATGCCCGTGTCGCGCAACAGATGGGGGCGGGTACGCACACTAGCGATATCGGGACCGATATCGCAGTGTGTAAAGTAGCCTTTAGTCTCCAGCACTCGCACATGTGCAGTAGCACGAAATCTGGACATAGTCTCCAGTGCTCGCAGCAACCGTAACATGTCTGATGAATGTCTGCCATCACTAATCTAGGGCTTAGTGACAGCTATGGGCTGCTATTAACTCCTTATTGCCCCGATTGCCACCGCACCAGCACCAGGGCAATCTGGAAGAGCTGTTTAAAATGTCAGGACTGTCGCATCTAATGATGCGGCAATTCCGGGCGGCTGCAGGCTGATATTTTTAGGCTGGGGGGCAGCCTAATAATCCTAGGCTTCCCCAGGTTGAGAATACCAGCCTCCAGCTGTGGGGCTTTATCTTGGCTGGCTATCAAAATTGAGGGGACCGCACGCCATTTTTAAAAAATTGTTATTTTACTGTACAATAGTCCCATCCACCGGCGTCTGTGATTGGTTGCAGTCAGACAGCCATCATTCAAAGTGGGGGTGCATCTGACTGCAACGAATCACAGCCACCAGTGGGCAGGTGAAGCAGTGAATATGTATGAGACTAATGAGCGGCCCAGGAACAAGAATGAGAGGCCTCGGGAGCAGTGTGACAGCCACGCTGGTGATCAGTGAGTATAAAGCGCTTGCTCCTTCCACTTTGCCCTGGATTCTGGTCCCCATAGACTTTATATGGGCACCAGCATCTGGACAGAAACCGAGTATCAATTCCCCGCCGACCCCGAGTCAGAGGGGGTTTGATCTGCCAGTCCTCCAAAATGCAGGGACAAAACGCAAATAGAATTGACATGCTGCTGCTTTTTTTTTTTTCACAAAAAAAACTGTAGGCAAAAAAGAAGCAGCGCACGCACAGCCTTTCTGATTTCTCATAGACTTTGCTGAGAAAAGAAATACATGCAGTTTTGGGCAACAAACTACCCCCAAAACACAACAAAAAACGCAGTGTTTGCACAGCGCCTAATAGTGGAGTATTGAGCCGTGAGCTTCATGCACCACCACAGCCTATGCTCTTTGCCCATTCTAAGGTTTAGTGTAGCAGACATGTGACTACATGATGCCTGCAGCGTCAACCACACACAGCACAGGCTAGAGCAGGGATCTCAAACTCGGGTGAGTATAAGGGCCGCGCATAGAAGAAAAATTATTTGGGGGGCCTCATTCTTTGCTGGAGCCAGTGACAATTTTAGTGATCTCATATTTTTTCTATACACCTTTGGATCACGTTTTTTGAACATTTTTCGCTTGTTTAATATAGTAAATGTGCACTTTTTTTTTCAGTTTATATATTAAAAATACTTTTTATGGGAAAAAAAAAAATCACTTTTTTTTTCTTCATTTTATCCCCTTCTTGTAAGTAATATTGTTTTACCATTACCAACGTATAGTAATTTTGGCCAACATTTTGTAGTTACATTTCTTATCTTTTAGCAATGTCCCCATCTTGTAGTAATGTGCCTATATTGTCCCCATCTTGTAGTTCTGTGCCCATATTGTCCCCATCTGGTAGTAATGTGCCCATATTGTAGTAATGTGCCCATCCTTGTCCACTTGTAGTAATGTGCCCATATTGTCCTCTTGTAGTATTGTGCTCATATTTTCCCCTTGTAGTATGTGCTCATATTTCCCCCTTGTAGTAATGTGCCCATCCTTGTCCCCTTGTAGTAGTGTGCCCATTCTTGTCCCCTTGTAGTAAAATCCCAGTATGACATTGTTCACATACAAAAAAAAAATTCTCAACTTTTCTCTGTTCCCTTGGTGTCTTGCAGCCCGCAGGCACCTAGACCCTGTGAGGGCTGTGATAATTAATAATAATAATAATTTTATTCATTTATATAGCGCTATTAATTCCACAGCGCTTTACATACATTGGCAACACTGTCCCCATTGGGGCTCACAATCTCGAGTCCCTATCAGTATGTCTTTGGAGTGTGGGAGGAAACCGGAGTACCCGGAGGAAACCCACGCAAACACGGGGAGAACATACAAACTCCTTGCAGATAGTGTCCTTGGTGGGATTTGAACCCAGGACCCCAGCGCTGCAAGACTGCAGTGCTAACCACTGAGCCACCGTGCTGCCTCATACAGATAATGGCTGTCTCATACAGAAGGCCACCGAAATCAGCGTTTTCCTACTGGGGAACGATTTGCGGCACTGTTCTCCTCACATCTTTACTAATGGCAGCCACGCCGGCCAATCAGAATACACTCACATTAGCTGCTGGCCTCTGATTGCCCAGCGGCAGCTGCCATTAGTAAAGCTGTGTAGAGGTGTGCTTCTCTGCGCGGTGCCGCAAATTATACTCGCTGGAAGGAAAGTGCTGATGGCGGCGGCCCTGTGTATGTACCAGGCCGCAATCGTCACGGGGTCTAGGTGTCTGCGGGCCACAAGAAGCAGCCTCAGGGGCATGTTTGATACCTCTGGGCTAGAGTATGCCTATAGATTTATACATAGAAACAAGTGTCCCAGGCGGCACACAATCCAAGGTGCACGTGTCCGAGGAAGGCATCTACAATATAACTTGAACAAAGGACCGGCACTCCAAATCTTCTGGAATTTTTTAGAATTTATTCCACATAAGTATACAGGCGTAAAATACACGTTTCGGCTAATAGTGAGCCTTTTTCACATCTATTAGCCGAAACACGTAATTTACGCCTGTATACTTATGTGGAATAAATTCTAAAAAATTACAGAAGATTTCGAGTGCCGGTCCTTTGTTCAAGTTATAGATTTATACTTATCATGGGAACAAGGCCATGTGTGGGTGTTTTTTTTTTGATTAGCCAGTCAACCTTTCTGAGTGGGGTGGGGTACTGGGGAAGGCATTTTGAGGTATTATACCAGGGCATAACGATAGCAGTTGTAGAGAGCATATTCACCTTGCTGCACTGCAATACGGTACATGCCAATCAGAGACCGGCAGCTGACGTAGGCGTACCAGGCATTGGTGTCACATGGCAGTGACCCAATAGTAGGCACGCCAATCTCAGCTGTACCGGCCTCTGCCCGGACTACAGAGGAAGATGCTGCACATTGTGGAAGCGGAGGAAGTACAGTAGAATGTTTGTTTTCTTAATCTGTTGGAGAATAGTGGCAGAACGGGGGACATACAGTATATACCAGGATGGGGAATATGTATATCAGGATGGACCCAGGATGAGGAACATATACCAAAGAATGGCGGATATATATACCAGGATGGAGGACATATATGCTAGTGTGTCGCCCTGGGCAAGCCAGGGGACACGGGTCACACACCACCACACCCTACATCCCAGCTAGGAACACCACAGCTAACCAAAAATCCTTGTTGCCTTCCTCCAGAGGCTGATCATTCACACCAGGGGGTGGGCCAGGCGGTTGGCTCCGCCCACCGAGGAGGACACAGCTCTGGAGGCGGGAGAAACCAGGCAGTCCAGTGAGGGACATGAAGGAGTAAACAACAGAGTCAGCTCAGGGACAAGCTTGAGTAAACAGCTAAGTGAAAGTAGTGAAAGTAGAAAAGTGGTAAAGGAGGAAAGCAAGTGAGGTGACAAGAAAGAAGGAAAGCCTGAAGGGTCCAGCTTTGTGTAGGGCCAGGTCAGCAAGGTCAGCAACGGCGGTGACTGTCTGGAGGGGGACCGTTTGGAAGTTCCTGGAAAGACCCCGTTGGCTGTGTGCCCGGCGGTCTGGAGCAGTGTTCCGAAGGACAGTCAGCACCAGGGCAGGGGCCTCTCGGACCCCGGCAAGGCTTGGAGTCACCACAATTTGCCGAATCCGTCAGTGAAGGGGACGTAGATCCCCCAACAACCAAGTCCCGATTGAAGGCAACAGCCCAGCCAGTATAGAAGAGACACCGCCACCGCCAAGGCACCTGTTTCTTAGGGCCAGCACCTGCGGGCAAAGAGTAGAGCTCCTCCGGTTCAGCTTGAAGCCGGGGAGCGGGTTACCGGTGGGGACCCATCGCAACCAACAAGTACACCAAGGTGCAAGGGAAAGGGACATCACCGTCACCTACCGGGAGAGCAAGTGCAGCTGTCCGTGGGACCGTCTATCCAGCCGTTTGGTTTACCGTAAAAACTGTGTCCACGTCTCAGGCTGAGTGAGTACCACAGTGCCGCAAGGCAAAGCGCTGCCCCTGCGTCCCTGCGCCCACCAGGCCCTGCACCTCCCTCACCATCACCGGGCCCCGGGATCACCAACCCCTACCCACGGAGGGGCAACACAACACCTGGCTGCTCCACATCACCATCCCCGGGAGCCCCGTATAGAGCAGCGGTGGTGAAATCACCACAACCGTGGGTGGCGTCACGGACAATAATCATCCCCACACCCAACAAACCCCCTTTCACTCACGGGCGAGGAGTGCCGCTCGAGAAACCCCCGGGATCCGGCCTACAGCTCGAGCCACCACTGAGCAGCGGCCGCCGGACCCGAGCAGAAGGGGGTGAGCGTAGTGTGCTGACACCCTCCTCCCCGCCCGCGACACTAGAATGGGGTCCAGGATGGGGGACATATATACCAGGAAAGAACCGCAGATGGTAAATAGGTGCCAAGAATGGGAAACATTTATACATGGAAGAGGCCCAGTATAGAGGATATCAGTACAGAATGGGGAAATGGGGAAAATATATACCAGGATGGACCAAGCATGGGTGGGGGCATATATATAGTAGGGCTCAAAAGTTTACATACCCTAGGGATACCTCGACACAACACACTGTGAGGAGAAGGGGAACTTTTTGGGGACACAAATGTGTGTGTGTGTGTGTGTGTGTATGTGTGTGATTGATGTATTATCCAGCACCGAAAACCAGTGTGAAGAACTCTGAGGGTATTGACAGAGAAAGGAAAGGTTGCCACTGCTCATTATGGTAACCTGGGCACAGTGAAGGTGCCGCTGCACCCATGGTGGCGGCTTTTAGACTGAAGAATGGCTGAACTGCATTTATATGGTAGCCCTAAAGGGAAGGAATACCCCAGTCAAAGTGGAGGAACATTGAACAACTTGTCTGCTATGCAACCGATAACAGAAAGTAAAGACCGTTTTGTTAGAGACACCCTGGTGTGGTGTGAACTCTGTCTGGTAGTCCCTGCATGTGTGTGCGGAAAGATGGACAGGGTCCGCCAGGAACAAGTGACTGTCTTGCACCTAGATGCACACAACCAGGGGACCATTGATGAAGGAGCACGGCGTCCTTGCGGCCCGGCGCCCCCCTCATTCACATGCAAGAGGGTATTGTACTGTGATAGACCACTAAGTGCCCTCACAACACATGACCTTCATTTCTGTCTTTTAAAGGTAGAAGGTATGATGTAGGAATGTGATCCTAAAAAGGCAATGGACCTCAAATGTAAACACGAGTGCAGATAAAAGACAGGAATTGCCTAAGACCACTCTCATGCCATCTTCATTTATACTATTCAAGTACTAAACAAAACCCAAAACGTCACTTTTTATTGTAAATATTAAATTTATGCACCAAGAGAACATAGTGAGTGCATAACTCAGCTGCCTAAGGTGCATTTTAACCCCTCCTTGCGTTTTTGCGTGCACCATTTTTGGACATATACATTTTCTGCAAGCAGACACCCGAACATAGTAGGCTAGGTGGGGGCTTATGCTGTATATAGGAGGATGTGTGGAGGCTAAGGCTGTATATAGGAGAATGTGCAGTGGCTCATGCTGTATATTTGAGACTATGTGGGGGGCGCATTCTATATATAGGAGGCTATGGGAGATCTCAGGCTGCATATAGGAGGGCTAAGAGTGTCTATAGTGTGCTGTGTGGGTGGTAATACTGTGGTACCGCTCCCTGAAGAAGCCGCACTGCTAAATGTGCATGGGGCCTTGGGTGCCCTACCTGGAGTACTGCAATATGGGTAAATGATGCCAAATACTATAAGGTTGTGTTGTATGAGAGATGCTTTGTAGAATAGCAGTGATATTATGTATCCAATAAGCCTGAGGCGATTGCCCACTCAGGAACTGTGCATGTATAAGTTTGACCAAGCAGATGAGGTGATTCCCTATGCTCAAAAACTTGTATGGTGCTTTACAGAATGTATGGTGACTATTACAATGTTATGTATATAATAAGTGAAAGGCTGTTTTTTATTTCCCCTCAAATAGTTATTGATGTTGTTGTGGCACCCCTGAGGCTTCATTCGCCACAGGGTACTGCCCCTCACTTAAGGTGCAGTATTCATCTCGGGTAAGGAGGGGGTTGACGGTGTTTTCACATTTCACCTTACATACAGCATAGGTACCTTCTCACTGGGGACTGGACTAGAGTAGGCTGGGGGGTAGCCATCATGAGGCATGGAACTTTTCCGGTCACTAGGACAACCACCAGGGGGGCAGGTACCACTTGGGGTAGAGGTAGGAGCAACTCTTACACACACTTCAGTGAAGTCGGGACTTCAGTTCTGGCAGCACGACACCACTTTCTTGCTTCTTTTTCTTTTTTTTCCTCACGGAGCCTGAGGCTTGGAGCAGGAAGCTCAGCCCAGGTTCCTCACTTCTGGAGGGGGATCCCTTGGGAAAGGACACTTTCAAATACCGGTGGCTATCTCTAACTTATCTGGGATCGGCTGGAGCCCATCACGGCAGAGACCAGTACCCCCGGGCATTCAAAGGGCAGTGAGTAAAGACCTCGAACAGCAACTGCCGTGTTCATCATTCATTGCCGGCGCCCCGCGCTTCGGCACCAATGGGCACTACTACCACAATCATCCTCCCTGGGGCCTAGTTTCACCTGCGGGAAGCTGAACTACCCTAGCTGCGACACTATTTGCCCCAGGGGATTGTGACCACAGTGGCGGCTAATCCCTGGCCGCATACCGCAGGTGGCATCATGAGACAACTCCCAACATCCTCCTCATCTCCCCACCATCATCCCATCCTCCATCTCCCTTTAATTGTACACCTCGGGGCCACAAAACAGGGCAAGGGCCACCAGTGACATCCCCCTGGTCCGACATCGCCGTCCTGGCGACGGGTGCAGTTTACCCCTGCCCCATTGGTGCTACATTGCTATAAGACAATTGTGTATGGGCCTTTATCAGCATTTCTCACTTATTTGCTGTGATTTATCCACCATTGCATTCTATGATAAATAGCAGGTGAATTCTATTATTGTTAAAAGCACAGGTGAAGAAATATATGTGGCCTCTTACTCACTACCGTAATCACATTAACAATGCTTATGGATTTTTCTTCAAGTGTAATAATCATGTCTGTAGATAACTAATAATTACAGTGATGTAGTTGTCGCGGGCGGGGAGGGCGCTGCGCTCACCCACTGCTCGGGTCCGGCTGCTGCTGCTGCTTGCTTGGTCGGTGGCTCGAGCGGTGGGCTGGATCCCGGGGACTCAAGCGGCGCTCCTTGCCCGTGAGTGAAAGGGGGTAGTTTGGTTTAGGGATATTGTCCGTGACGCCACCCACGGTTTGTGGTGAGGTTGGGACACCACCGCTGCTCTGTACGGGGATCCCGGGAGCATTGACAGGGGGCAGCTGAGATGTTTTCTCCCCTCTGTGGGTAGGGGGGTTTGGTGGTCCCGGGGCCCGGTGGTGGAGGTCGGAAGGTGGTTTGCGGGGCCTGGCCGGGTGCAGGGTCGCAGGGCAGCGCAGTGCCAGACGGCACGGTGGTACTCACTCAGCCAGTAATGCACACGGAGTCTCTGGTAAAACAAACAGCTGGATGGACGAGTCCCACAGACGGCTGCGGCGGTCACTCCCGGTAGGTTGGCGGTAACTGTCTCTCCCTGCACCGGTGTTCTGTTCTCGGCCCCAATGGCTTCCCACTGATAGCTCGCTCCCCAGCGGTATGTTGGCTAAGGGAGCCCTTCCTTTGCACGCAGGCTCTGGCCCTGGGAGCTCTAGCTCTGGCGGTAGCTTTATCTCCCTCACGGTTTGGACTGTTGCCTTCAGTCGGGTCTTTACTGCTAGGAAACCCCGGAGGTTCCCATCGCTGACGGATTTGACCGGTTTTACGGCGACTCCTAGCCTGGTCGGGGTCCGTAGGCCCTGCCGGATGGTGCTGGCTTCTCTTCGCTCCCCGGTTCGGTACCGGCGGGCCACCGCCCGTCCCCAGTCCTTACGGTTGCGCGTCAATCGGCTTCTCCTGCAGACGGTCACCACCGTCTGCCAACCTTGCTGTCAGATGCCCGGGCCACGTACCCGGACACGGTCAGTCTGCTCCTCTACTACTACTTCCCCTGACTCTCTCTCTCTACTCCTCGTCACTATCTAACCTTCTTTCCCGTCTCCAGGACTGTGAACTCCTCGGTGGGAGGAGCCAATCGCCTGGCTCCGTCCCACCTGGTGTGGACATCAGCCCCTGGAGGGAGGCAACAAGAGTTTGTGTTTGACTTCGGTGTTCCTAACCGGAGTGTGGGGTGTGTTGTTGCAGTACCTGTGACTTCCTGGCTTGTCCAGGGCGCCACACAATGATGGGAATATATTTGCACTTTCAGCCATGCTATATGACTAGGTCGATTTCCCCTTAATATTTATTAGAACCTGGCACTTTTTTCTGACCTAATTTGGATATGCATGTCACCGGGGTTAGGGTTACCTTAACCTGATTTGTTTGATCACACGGAAACTAGTATGTGTCATTTAAATGTGTATGAAATTCACTAAAATATATTTCAACATTTTTTGCACAAAAGATCATGTGTCAAAGAATCTAGTGTTTTGTGTTCTTGGTTAAAGTGGGGGCTAATACTGTCTACAGGGTTCTATGTGGGGGCTAATTCTGTCTACAGGGTTCTATGTGGGGGCTAATTCTGTCTACAGGGTTCTATGTGGGGGCTAATTCTGTCTACAGGGTTCTATGTGGGGGCTAATTCTGTCTACAGGGTGCTATGTGGGGGCTAATTCTGTCTACAGGGTTCTATGTGGGGGCTAATTCTGTCTACAGGGTTCTATGTGGGGGCTAATTCTGTCTACAGGGTTCTATGTGGGGGCTAATTCTGTCTACAGGGTGCTATGTGGGGGCTAATTCTGTCTACAGGGTTCTATGTGGGGGCTAATTCTGTCTTCAGGGTGCTATGTGGAGTCACACTGCACCCTGAATAGTGCAATGTCTCTGACGTCACCAGATCATTTAAACAAAAAGAACACCGGAGTAATTACGCATTACAAAATTACAAATTTTATTACACAAATATATTTGACACTAATAAAACCGTACATGAACATTAAAAATGAAGTGTTACAGTGTACAAAACACACACAGATGCATAGGACAAAAATACAGGCTAAATCTCCGTTGCAATAAAGTGATTAGTGTAACAAACAAGGAGGGCCTACATAGGTCTATTCCTCCTGCCAATACAAAGCAACAGAGATATATAATTCACCTAGATGCTATGATTAAAGTGCTTAGTGCAAATAACAAGTTAATAATTGCTATGTTGCCCATAGGGTAGTATATCCATAGTGTCTGGTCAAAAGAGAAGACTGTGAAGAATGCAATCACCATGTATAGAACCCAGTGTCCAAGTTGGACAAATCACTGGGCAAAACATGGATCCACATATGAATCCACAATCATTATTCAGATATACCTTTCACAATCGGCTTATGGCACATGTGGTCCAGGCCACACAATGTAACACGTCAATAAAGTATTACCCATTGAAGGGGTGAATCAGCACAAAGCACATTTAGTCCAAATCACACAGTCTAACATAGCAAGATAGTATTACCCATTATAGAGAGGTGAATCAGCACTGTAAGTCCTCTACCCCAATGTATATTTCGCAGAAAAACCGCTTCCTCAGGGGGCTGCCATTAATCCATGCACCCACACCTTTTATACTGTTGTGTTTGAATCGGATCTCACCTGCGATCCCACGCCGACGCATGTGCGATGCCACCGCACGTGCGTGCACCACGGCTGTGACGCCATGACGCACATGCGTCGGCGCCCGGTCCCACCTGCAATCCCAAATCGGCGCATGTGCGATGCCATCCACCGCTCTCCCGGAAGCGCCGCTCGTCAGCGACGCACGTGTGTACTGAGTGGCAGTGATGCCAAACGCACATGCGTCGCCTGTGACAGCAGCGTCATCCAGGAGAGCAGGCGGAGAACAGCGCAAACGCGCACAGAGATGCACCTGGGATACAATACATCCTTGTGAGGGGACATAGTCCACTGTTCCACTTAACATCACATTAGTGACAGTATGTACAAGAAATGTGCATATACAGTAAAATGCACTATATGTCCAAAATTGCACACAATCATGGTGACTTTTTTTCTACAGGACTGGATGTCCCCGGATGGTAAGCAGGATTCAATAGGGATCACATTCACAAATAGAGTTCTTCTCAAGGCGATAGGGGAAACGTTAACTGTAAAAAAACACACTTTTAATCATTTTTTGCACATTAAAAAATGATTAAAAGCAGTGTAGGAGAGCTGTGGAGAAAAAGCTGCTATGACTACTAAAAGGATACACATGTATGTGTACATACACATATATACACACATGCACACATGCACACACTCATGTGTACATCTGTACAGGTGCACACACATACATGTACATGTGCATCTCAAGCATGCTGCGCCAGAATCCAAAGATAAAAATGGACACCCTATTCATATAATCCATCAAGTCAACCTACTCAAAGAAAGCATGCAAATGACTTAGTTTCATTTAGCCCTGTAGGTGACTCCGTCTTTAGTAGGGTGATCCATTTACACTCCTGCTGTAGTAGTTTTTTGTGAATGTCACCTCCACGGATCCCCACTGACACTCGTTCTATACCTATAATCCTAAAAGTGCAGGGGTCACAGCCATGTTTGAGTCTAAAGTGACGTGGGATCGTCTTAAGATCATCTACATTGAGAGCAGTTTTTGCAGCTAAGATGTCACGGACATGTTCTCTCGTCCGAACACGCAGTTGGCGAGATGTCAGCCCGATATAAATCAGGTTGCATCCGCAAACCGCATAGTATATTACCTGCGTAGTGGAGCAGGTCATATACTGCCGGATTTCAAATTCTTTATCACCCCCAGAGGACTTGAACGTTTTCGCTCTACTCATATTGGCACAAGCCTTACATCCGCCACAGGGAAAAAAAACCCTAACTGGTGGGCCTGTGGCAAATGGTGTGTTGGTAGTTGTAACATAATGGCTTTTGACCAACAAATCTTTCAGATTTTTATCTCTCTTATAAGACATCTGGGGGTAATATATTAAATAGTTCTTTAGAGTTGGTTCTGTTTGGAGAACAGACCAGTGACGCTGCAAAATTCTCTTAATTTCTTCACTTTGAGAATTAAAGGTTGTGATAAACCTAACACAATCCCCGTCCCTAGAAGTTCGTATCGAAGGCTGAAGTAAGGTTTCCCTAGTTGAGTTCTTGGCCCTATTATAGCCTTGTTTTATGGCTCTATTGCTGTATCCTCGTGACTGGAATCTCTTTTTAAGTATCTCTGCCTGATGTTCATATTTCTGTGAGGTGGAGCAAATCCGCTTCGTCCTCATGAATTGGCCAACTGGGTGGCTTTGATAGTTGAATGATGGTGACTGGACCCAGCATGCAGCAGGGAGTTGACTGCCGTGGGCTTCCTGAAGAGATCTGTCTGCAACTGACCATTAACATCGACCTCAATCTTGATATCCAGGAAGTCCACCGCAACCCTGCTGCACACATAGGTCAGCTTGATTTTATAATCGTTCACATTGAGTCGTCCCATGAACTGCCGGAGTCCATCCTTACTCCCTTGCCAAATAAACAAAATGTCATCAATATATCTCAGCCAGAGGGGCACATGATCTTCTGCCAGCGCGCCTTCGTCCCCCCACAAACCCCTCTCCCAAAATCCAAGGAAGAGGTTTGCGAACGAAGGCATTAATTGTCACCAGATCATTGTAGGTCGAAGGTCACTGTTGTCACTGGTCACTGTTGTGAAATCTATCATTGCTTTTATTTTCTCCATGTCTGAAACAGATGGATCCACAAAATCCAGACAACACCTAGAGAGTTCACGGCACAAAAATATCCAAGAACAGAATGGAGACAGTCACTTGGGACCATCGAGTACGTATGTTATTTCTGGGCATAAAATACTATAGGACAAATCTAGTATGTTATACAAGTAAGGGTTGGCGTGACCCAGTGGTGGAGTGCAGCATTTGTAGTGACCCAGTGGTGGAGTGCAGCATTTGCAGTGACCCAGTGGTGGAGTGCAGCATTTGCAGTGACCCAGTGGTGGAGTGCAGCATTTGCAGTGACCCAGTGGTGGAGTGCAGCATTTGTAGTGACCCAGTGGTAGAGTGCAGCTATTGTAGTGACCCAGTGGTGGAGTGCAGCACTTGTAGTGACCCAGACGTTTATTGCACACCCCCGCTAGTCCAGTGCTTTCTATTACTCCCTAATTATCCCGTAGTTGTTTTGCCACCTCACGCAATCCACCTGGCTGACTGTTTCTAGTGGTTCAGCTTAATAATACCATACATGGAATCTAAGGAAGGGAAGGTGCCAACAAAAAATACAATACCTGAAAAAATGTAAAGTATCAATGTTTTATTGTTTTGTTTTAATATTATCATTTGTTTTTAATTTACCAAAATATAACAATTTAAAAAGTTTGATATTTTCCACTTTTAAACACTAGGGGGAGCAGCTGTTGAAAACCTAGTGTACAACTAGCTGACATTACAACTGCAGTAAAAGTGGATGGAATCTGCTAGTGCAGAGACATATTATTGGTGACTGCAAAGTGATCCTGAACTGTAGAAAGTGTCGCCGAGGACAGCTGGCATAGCCCTTCATTGTATAATGTGCCCCACTGTATACTCTGCCACCATATTACTGAGCCACCTTCGATCCCAGCAGCTCCTCTTGTCAATGCTCTGCTTGCAAAGAGCGATGACAGGAAGAACTGCCAGGAGCGGAGGTCCAAGGTGAGTATTTGCGGTGGCAAGCAGTCATCACAGCCTGAGCCTGGTATTGTACTGTAGATGACAGGCCGCGATCACTGCTCCACGCTGCATGTATTCTCCTCAGACCTCCGCTCCCAGCAATTCTTCATGTCAGCCTAGTGTCTCAGCAGCTCCTCCTGTCAGCGCACAGAGTGGTGACAGGAGGAGTTGCCGGGAGTGGAGGTCTGAGGTGAGTACATGTGGTGGGGAGCAGTGATTGCAGCCTAACATCTATAGTACAATACTGGGCTCTGGATGCAAATCACCGCCACTGTGCTCAGGGGGAAGTGAAGCGCACAGTATACGCTATGAGCTCCACAGAGATGGCGCCAATCTCCTCCCTTTGCTGTCATAGGACAGCCCAGGGGGGCATGCTCAGATCACAGTAGGAAGCAGCTACAGTGCAGGAGATAGTCTGTGTCCGACCCTGTTATCTCTATGCACAGGAACTGCCGTATATGAGGTGTGTAACTGTTGTTACAAACTGCAAATCCAAGATCGTATCACCCAGTGTTTGAGAAAAATAGAATTAAATAAACTTAAACAGTGAATTTAATTTTGTATTAAAAATTATTGATTCCATAATCAGTATTATTAATACAAAATATAACAATAGCGGCACCTTCCCTTTAAAGGGCCTGCAATGTAAAAACCATTTCCAACATTTAAATGAGGCATTACGGTGTTCTAATAAATTGTGGACCCGGCATGGCCGCTCCTAAGTCAGTGTTCGGTAATAAGTGCTGTTTACATGGGGATTTGGACGTCTGCTGCCCTAATATTGGAGGGACATCCTAACGACTGGTCATCAATAGTCATATCTTGGAAAGTCCTTTTATCTGAGATGTAGGAAATGTACAAAGCTTGTCATGAACGTATTTGGGTTGGATTGCTAAAATGGGAATATACCATGTCTGTCGTTTTCCTGAAAACCCCCGTTTACAAATCCTAATCATCTCCGTTACTTGTACATTTCCATGAGATGATATATGTTTTATGTACTATAGAGAGGTGACCACCGAGACTGAAGAGGAGGAGACAACTGAAGATGAAGGGCAAGAGAATGGACGCAGCATAACCAGGTAAGAGCTGAGATTTACTGAGCAAACCTTCTAGTTGATTCTTTATTACTATGTATATCTGACTACACAGAGCGGCCATTTAGGGGTTATTTATGTAACTCATATAGTCCCCCATGTGAGATCATTGGGGTATCCTTGAATATTGTGCACACATTCACCTGTTACACTCATCATGCACACAACACTTTATATTCCTCTTATTCTTTCTACTCTTCTTTTTCAGAGCGTAGATGCATATAGTAAAAATCATGCTCTTCTTTGAAGCCTGTCCACTGATGACCGGCATGGAGGCCTTCATCAGTGCCATGCAATCATGTTATAGGGTGCCGATTGGCGCATATAATGATGCACCCCTATACAGGCATGCTGTTAATGCCGCTGTCAGTTTGACAGTGGCATTTACAGGTTAACAGTCGCTTCTTTTAGAGGAAGGTTCTGGCAGTCTCACAGCTATTATCTGCCGGGTATGCCAGCCTGGTATGGTGTGGGCACAGCCCGTGAGCCTGCTCCATACACCCACTACTGACTTGCGCTGTATAAGAATCATGGATATCGGTAAGGGGTTAATCGATGGCAGTTTTATTCACATGAATGGTGCGAGCTGCACTTCCATTCATACAGTGACCTCAGGACAGACTATAAAACGTTCCATATATCATGTGCCTTCTGCACATATTTGTATAGTAGGGGCGTATACTCCATATCACAGTATATCTATAAATGGGGGATGTTTTTCTTAACACTCGTGTTACCTTGTTTCTATTTTTTAGGCTACAACGCTTTTTATCCTGGATATGCTGCTTCAGCAAAAATTAACAGTGAGTATACAAGATTATTTCTATACATGTATATCCCCAGGTCTTACCGTCATTCTGTAATAATCTGCTTTTAGCTTTAAGAGGCTGTTTTTTGTTGTTTTTTTTTACTAATTTTTACTAATTTATTACAAACTAGTATAATTCATGGTGATCAATATGGACTCTGAAACAGCTTTCTATGTCTGCTGTTCTTTGCCTGCATTTGGGCATACAAAAACATTATTTTCCCAATGGCAATGGTTTAGACAAAGCTACAAATCTGCATAAATATTAATGTAGAGTCCAGCCCCACATGAGATTTGTTTCTTGCTTTTTTTATCTCTCTTTCAGCCCTATTTATGTATCAAGCTTAACAGAGCTGAATATAATGTCCTATTCTTCTAACAGTTAATTTCCCAGAAGCACACGGCTTTTACTTAGTGCTTCAGGCCAGCTCACCATGCATGCTTGGCTAAATAGCCCATGGGGAAATAATGAGACAACACTGCATATGTTTAAGTGATAGCATTTGAGACGTGGGATGGCAACATGAAGGGGGGATTTGCCATAAGGGTAAAACTTAAATAGAAGCTGCATTGGTCTAAACAAATAAATATGCATGTAAATAATTAAGACCATATTGGAAGGACCCCTTTAAATGAACAGTTTTAAAACATATAAATATTTTTAAAGTGTAGGCAGTCCCAATGACTACATACTGTAATTGTAAAGGCATTTCCGTTAAATCGTCCACCATTAAGCAATAGCATGCAGGAATGGTCTCAATATTAAAAGTCATCCTTGTAGTTCTAACACATTATGTACTAAATAATGTAATAAGACATAAAAATATAGCTCGTCTGTTTCTTAAAAGTGATATCCTTTTACATCACAAGATATTGATTAACTATTCTAAGTATAGGTCATCTATATCAGATTAGTTTGGGCCAAACACCTGCCTCCCCCCCCCTTCATTATAAGCTCCGGCTAAACGTAAACATATTCAGTAGTGATCCAATATGCCGCTGAATTCAATGTATAGTGGTTACCACCAGAAAATGTAGGTCAGGTCCTAGAAACGCTTATTGCAGGTGGTTTTTCGGTCCTGAGGACAGCTCATCCAAATCTTGTGAATGGATTGCCCTTGAACATTATTGTTTATCTCTACTCTATATAGGACTGCCAACAACAACATCTGGCAAAACAACATCAGCAACCTACCATCTGACAAAACAACAACAGCAACTAACCATCTGGCAAAACAACAACAGCAACCAACCATCTCGGAAAACAACAACAGCAACCAACCATCTGGAAAAAAAACAGCAACCAAGCATCTGGCAAACCAATAACATCAACAACCTACCATCTGGCAAACAAACAACATCAACAACCTACCATCTGGCAAAACAACAACAACAACCTACCATCTGGAAAAACAACATCAACAACCTAACAGCAACCTACCATCTGGCAAACCAACAACAACATCAACCTACCATCTGGCAAACCAACAACAACACCAACCTACTATCTGGCAAAACATCACCAACATACCATCTGGCAAAACAACATCAACATACCATCTGGCAAAACAACAACATCCACAACGTACCATCTGGCAAAAGAACAACAACAACCTACCATCTGACAAACCAACAACATCAACAACCTACCATCTGGCAAACCAACAACCTACCATCTGGCAAAACAACAACATCAACCAACCATCTGGCAAAACAACTACAGCAACCAACCATCTCGCAAAACAACAAAAGCAACCAACCATCTGGAAAAAAAACAGCAACCAACCATCTGGCAAACCAACAACATCAACAACCTACCATCTGGCAAAACAACAACCTACCATCTGGCAAAACAACAACAACAACCTAACAGCAACCTACCATCTGGCAAACCAACCACAACCTACCATCTGGAAAACCAACAACAACATCAACCTACCATCTGGCAAAACAACAACAACCTACCATCTGGCAAAACAACAATATCAACAACCTAACAGCAAACTACCAACTGGTAAAACAACAACAACCTACCATCTGGCAAAACAACATCAACAACCTAACAGCAACCTACCATCTGGCAAAACAACAACCTACCATCTGGCAAAACAACAACAACAACCTAACAGCAACCTACCATCTGGCAAACCAACCACAACCTACCATCTGGAAAACCAACAACAACATCAACCTACCATCTGGCAAAACAACAACAACCTACCATCTGGCAAAACAACATCAACAACCTAACAGCAACCTACCATCTGGCAAAACAACATCAACAACCTACCATCTGTGAAAAACAACGCCATCAACAACCTACCATCTGGCAAAATAACACCATCAACAACCTACCATCTGGGCAAAACAACAACATCAACAACCTACCATCTGGCAAAATAACAACATCAACAACCTACCATCTGGCAAAACAACAACAGCAACCAACCATCTGACAAAACATCAACAACCTACCATCTAGCAAAACAACAACAATAACCTACCATCTTGCAAAACAACATCAACAACTTAACAGCAACCTACCATCTGGCAAACCAACAACAACCTACCATCTGGCAAACCAACAACAACATCAACCTACCATCTGGCAAAACAATAACCTACCATCTGGCAAAACAACAACCTACCATCTGGCAAAACAACAACAACAGCAACATACCATCTGGCAAAACAACAACAGCAACGTACCATCTGGCAAAACAACAGCAACATACCATCTGGCAAAAAAACAACAACAGCAACGTACCGTCTGGCAAAACAGCAACAACAGCAACGTACCATCTGGCAAAACAACAACAGCAACGTACCATCTGGCAAAACAACAACAACAGCAACGTACCATCTGGCAAACAACAACAGCAACATACCATCTGGCAAACCAATAACAGCAATGTACCATCTGGCAAACCAACAACAGCAACGTACCATCTGGCAAACCAACAACAACATCAACCTACCATCTGGCAAAACAACAACAACATCAACCTACCATCTGGCAAACAAGAACATCAACCTATCATCTGGCTAACCAACAACATCAACAACCTACCATCTGGCAAACCAACAACGACATCAACCTACCATCTGACAAACCAACAACAACATCAACCTACCATCTAGCAAACCAACGACAACATCAACCTACCATCTGGCAAATCAACAACAGCAACCTACCATCTGGCAAATCAACAACAACAGCAACCTACCATCTGGCAAATCAACAACAGCAACTAATCATCTGGCAAACCAACAACAACAACAACAGCAGCAACCTACCATCTGGCAAACCAACAAGAACAGCAACCAACCATCTGGTAAACCAATAACAACATCAACCTACCAACTGGCAAACCAACAACATCAATGTACCATCTGGCAAACCAACAACATCAACCTACCATCTGGCAAACCAACAACAACATCAACCTACCATCTTGCTAACCAACAACATCAACAACCTACCATCTGACAAACCAACAACGGCAACAACAACCTACCATCTGGCAAACCAAAAAAAACATCAGCAACCTACCATCTGGCAGATTAACAGCAACAGCAACCTACCATCTGGCAAACCAACAACAACAGCAATCTACCGTCTGTCAAACCAACAACAGCAACCTACCATCTGGCAAACCAACAACAGGAACCTACCATCTGGCAGACCAACAGCAACAGCATCCTACCATCTGGGAATCCAACAACAGCAACCTACCATTTTTTTCTAAATTGCAAATAAAATTAAACAAATAACATATTGTGTGTGTACAAAAAAAACTTCCGTTCAATTGAAAAGCAATAGAGTGTCATGTGAATTCTTTGGGAAAGAGTAACAAATGGGATGGCTGGAGACCAGGGCTGCCAATAGGAATTTAAGGGCCCTATACTGCCAAAATAATTGGGTCCCTTTGAGACTCCACCTAGGCTCCACCTCCGCTCCACCTCCATATCTTGAACATTCCACAATCCCACTGCCCACTCTCCTGCATATATGAGTACACAGGCTGCATATAAATAGACTAGAGACGCTGCTGAGGGTGTTATACCCATTAAAGGCTGCTGCTGGCTGTATACCCAATAAAGGCTGCGGGCTGCATACTCAATAGAGGCTGCTGAGTGCTGTATACCCAATAAAGGCTATGGGCTGCATACTCAATAGAGGCTGCTGGTGGCTGTATACAGAATAGAGGCTGCATATACAATAGAGGTTGAATACACAAGAGTCTGCTGGTTGTATACACAATAGAGTATCTGGGCTGTATATACAGTAGAGGCTGAATACACAAGTGTCTGTGGGGTATATATAGTGTATGCACAGCACCATACTGTACATACTATATACAGTAATACAAGATATAGTGTGGACAGTGTCAGACTGGGGTGTCTGGGGTCCACAGGGGGAATTGATTCTAGGGGCCCACGCTACAGCTATATGCAAATACATGTTAGCCATTATCCCCATTATAGTGGAGCATTGACTGTAAAATACAGGCGGCTCCTGCACATCTATTGTGCACACATCATAACTGGGATGTACAATTACGGTAGTTTGCATTAAAGGGGTTCTTTGGTGAATAGACCAATAATACCACATGCAGGGAGAAATACAGCCACACCGTAACCCAATAAAATATTACAACAACATAGTGACCAAATACAACCACATCCAACGGAGAAATACCGCCATACCATGAGCAGACCATATAGTGACCGAATAATATCACATACAAGAGAGAAATACCAAAGAAAAAACAAAGAAAAAAAACAAAAAGCCAGCACTAAATGTGCACTACAGCACTAAAAATTCCAAACTGCACTTATGATTAAAATTTGAGATTTTTGGCAAAAAATTGCAATTTCTGGAGCTACCCCGCCACGTCACGGCAAATCTCTTTGGGGCAGGAATTCTGTATATAGTGTACAGGTAATACAGTGATCACTGTTGAGATTATACACAGAAATTCTGTATATAGTGACCCGCCACAGGGCTGTGGGGTACTCGGTTCCGGGTGTTGGTCAATGGGATTATGTCACGGGGGCCTGTGCCCGGTTCCGTGGCCCTGGTGGTCGCTTAAAGTCGGTAAATAATAAAAATTAAAAAAAAAATAAAATAAAATAAAAAAATAATAAAGAAAAAAAATTAAAAAAAAAAAGTATTTTGTGACGCCACCTACGGTTCCAGTATAGTTACTGGGGCTGCAGGTCAGACCTCTGGGGTGATGGTTAGGCAGCCAGTTGTTTACGCTTCCCGTAGGTGAAGCGGGGTCCCCAGGGCAGTTTTAGTAGTACACAGATATGGCGGTTTTTCTTCACAGCCTTTTCAACTGTCACTTTAGTGCAGCAGCAGCCTATGGCTCCTCAGATGAAGAAATAAAGTGTGTCACACCAATTCATTAACTCTGACCAGGTTTTACTTGCAGGTGTTATTAAAAATGGGTTCAGTTTCTGATGTGACAGTTTTTGGGTAATCTGGGAACAGTTCACTATCTCTGCACCAGGTTAGTTGTGAGGCCTCCATGCCGCGCTGTGTCTCTCCTTGGTCCTAGGCTGCCTAGAGCTATACCTTGTCCCTCTCTCACTGTCTTCACCTGTATGGCAGGCGGCGGGAGCTTCTCTAAGGGGCACTGCTGTACTCACTGCAGTCCCTAAGCTCTGTGTAGCGGCTTTGCCTTCAGGTGCTGCTGTGGCCAGGAGATCTGGAGTCTCCCTGGCCTCCGGTCTTTATTGCTGGGTAGATTAGATATCTCACAAACTCGGACGCCGGTGTCCGGTAATCAGTGCTGTTCCTTGGGGATGAACCGATCTGGCTCCACCTCCCCGGTCATTCCTCTTTTGCCTCACTCCTGATCCCTCAGGTGGTCACACAGTTACTCGTACGGACTAAGCACAGCCCTCTCCATTTTGATGTCTTCCCTCACTCTCTGCTCGCACAGTCTCTTTTTCTCCAACTGTCAACTGTCTTTTTTAACTCCGCCTCCAAACCTGGATTTAAAGGGGACCTCACCTGAATTCGGCTTGTAGAGCTCCCCCTCCAGGCTTGGAGTGGAAGTGTTGTATGTGGGATTACCTGATGTGGAGATCCTTCCCTGCCCCAGGTACAGGTATATTTGTGGCAACTGAACCCTGGGGTGCCACATTCCCCCCTAGTTAAATTCAGTACTCCTGGACTGGAAACACAAACTTATAAAACATTAGCAACAATAAAGAGTAGTAGAAAGTCTTAAAAAAATAAAAATTACAAAAAAATGCAAAAAATGCAGTCCTTCCGCTGCAAAATGTGAGTATGGTATATATAAGAAAGTTTTTGACCACTACAGGTCCTGTGGTCCACTGGTCAATAAAAGTTCAAGAAGATGCAAAAGTTCATGCAAAAAGTCCTGCAGGCTCAATACTCTTGACGGTTACGGATTTACCTAGTTGCAATAAATAAACAAATAAAACATTTTTACATTTTACTAACTACTACACTTTCTATTTAATATTCTGCTACATAACGGGATGGGGGCTGACCAAAGTTGCTACGGCTAGACCTACATAATGCCTGTGTCTCAACTGGTCGGTGCAGTGAACTGGTACCTACTGCTGGTGCTATGTGTGCACTATCTACAGTCTGCACGAGGATCTACACAATATTGGTATGCGCGAATGTTGTCTTAAGGCCACTTTACACACAGAGATAAATCTGCGGCAGATCTGTGGTTGCAGTGAAATTGTGGACAATCAGTGCCAGGTTTGTGGCTGTGTACAAATGTAACAATATGTCCATGATTTCACTGCAACCACAGATCTGCCAAAGATTTATGTCTGTGTGTAAAGTGGCCTTTAGGCGGGCTTTGCACGTTGCGACATCGCAAGCCGATGCTGTGATGTCGAGTGCGATAGTCCCCGCCCCCGTCACAGATGCGATATCATTGTGATAGCTTGCGTAGCGAACATTATTGCTACGCCAGCTTCACATGCACTCACCTGTCCTGCGACATCGCTCTGGCCGGCGACCCGCCTCCTTATTAAGGGGGCGGGTCGTGCGGCGTCATAGCGTCGTCACACCACAGGCGGCCAATAGCAGCGGAGGGGCGGAGATGAGTAGGATGTAAACATCCCGCCCACCTCCTTCCTTCCGCATTGGCGGTCGGGACGCAGGTAGCAGATGTTCCTCGCTCCTGCGACTTCACACACAGTGATGTGTGCTGCCGCAGGAACGAGGAACAACATCGGACCATCGCAGCAAGGTAATTATGGTTTCTGCCGACGCTATACCGATGATACGATTACGATGCTTTTGCGCTTGTTAATCGTATCATCTAGGCTTTACACACTACGATGTCGAGAGCGACGCCGGAAGTGCGTCACTTTCAATTTGACCCCACCGACATCGCAGCTGCGATGTCGTAGTGTGCAAAGTACCCCTAAGTCTTACCATAGGACTGGCAGGTTCACGAATAGCAGGGTTCTCTGGTTCTACTGCGACAGGTAGTTCTTCTGAAACTTTGACAGGTTCTTCCAGTCTTTCTGGAACTTCTACTGGTTGAGCGCCAGTCAATAATGGTATAATTATGGCTCCGTTGTACTGAGGCCAACTTTCAGGAAAATCACCAAGTACTGTTCGTATCATCTTCTCTTTCTTTTCCTCTTTAGGTTGAGGTATACAGGGGATGACTTCTTTTGGCTTCAACTGTTCAGGACGTTTCTTAAGGTGGTCTCTAGAAACTGCCGCTGACGTTTTTCCCTTCTCCTTGCTGATTAAGCAGATTTTCTTGTCAAAGTTAGAGGGCAATACTGTGTATGGTTCTGCCTCCTACTGGTCATCAAGCTTATGGGTCCTTCTTTTTCTTTTTAGAACCATCTCTCCAGGTATTAAAGGAGCAGCTGGTGCATTCTTGTTATAATCTTTCTCTTGCCTTTCTCTAATTTGGTTTAGGCTTCTTTCTACGCACTCCTGTACCTTTTTGTACTGCTCTTGGCGCTTAGTGTCCCAATCAGCTTCAGGTGAACTGGTTTCAGGAGCGACAATTCCCATTTCTAAGTCAACTCGTAACTTCCTGGGTCTTGCTCTCATCAAGTATGCTGGCGTGCAATTGGTGGAAATCACAGGGATGTTGTTGTACATGTCCACTAAATCAGGCAACTTCTTTCTTCCAAGGGCAAGGTTTTCAACAGGTCTTTGACCACCTGGTTCATTTTCTCACACATGCCATTGGTCTGTGGGTGATTCGGTCTGGTTCGGATTTTCTTACACCCATACAGGTTGCAAAACTCCTGGAATACTTCAGCTTCGAACACAGAACCTTGATCCGTCAACACTTGTTCCGGGTAGCCATGTGGTCTGCAGAAGTAGGCTTGAAAGGTTCTCGCTGCGGTTCTTGCTGTCAAGTCCTTTACAGGTACTACCACCAGAAACCGGGAATAGTGGTCCATCATAGTGAGGGCATACATATAACCGGATCTACTGGGTGTCAATTTCAAATGGTCCAAGGCTACAAGTTCCAGTGGCTGCTTGGTGACAATTGGCTGTAATGGAGCTCTTTGACTGTCACGGTCCTTTATTCTCAGGTTGCATGGGCCACAGTTTCGGCACAAGTTCGCAATGGTAGTTCTCATGCCAACCCAATAGAATCTGTTGCGTAACAGTACCTCAAGCTTCTTCCATCCAAAGTGTCCTGCTCCGTCATGAAACGCTTCCAGCACCATCTGAACATCTCTCTTCAGTACCACTATTTGCCACACCCTCTCATAGGTTCAGGGTTGATGTAATGTCTGCATAGCCTACCCCTGTAGATGAACAATCTGCTCTTTTCCTTCCACAGTTGCTACGCTTCTGGTGGGGCATCTGGGCTAAGACTTGAGTCTGGTTGGGTTAATAGCTCTTTAACTAGGCGAACAGCCGGATAGCTGTCTTGCGTTTCTTCCCACCCGTGGTAAGGTAACAGGTTCAGCCTGGCCTTTTGGCGTTTGCCTTTAACACATTGGTTACACTGGGATGCACTGTTGCAGTGAAAAGCCGGCAGCTCTATCTCTTCTAGCTCATCCGAGTCTTCTCCTGCATCTTGTAAATGGGGCATTCTCGACAATGCATCAGCGTTGGCGTTTTTGCGGCCTGCCCGATATTTGATGGTGAAGTCATAGTTTGACAAACGGGCCATCCATCGCTGCTCTAGTGTACCTAGCTTTGCGGAGTCCAAGTGAGTAAGCGGGTTGTTATCTGTAAATATGGTAAACTTCGCAGCTGCCAGGTAGTGCTTGAACCGTTCAGTGATGGCCCAGACTAAGGCCAGGAATTCCAGCTTGAACGAGCTGTAGTTTTTTGGGTTTCTCTCAGTAGGACGGAGCTTCTTGCTTGCAAAGGCAATTACACGTTCTTTGCCATTCTGCACCTGCGACAGCACAGCTCCCAATCCCACATTACTGGCATCTATGTGCAGCACGAACGGTAGATTATAATCAGGGTAGGCAAGGATTTCCTCACCGGTCAGGGCCCACTTCATGTGCTTGAAGGAGTCTTCTTCTTTCTCACCCCATTCAAATGGACGGCTGGAAGTCTTGCCCTTTTTGGTCTGGCCTACCAGGAGATCTTGCAAAGGCGCCGCTATTTTCGTGAAGTCCTTTATGAACCTCCTGTAGTATCCTACCAGCCCCAAGAACTGACGAACCTCCTTGACGGTCGTTGGCTTCGGCCAGTGTCTGATAGCAGTGACCTTTTCAGGGTCTGGTGCTACACCGTCCACACTGACCACATGCCCAAGATACTAAACCTTCGGCTTCAGCAAATGGCATTTTGAAGGCTTTAGTTTCATACCAAACTTTGACAATGCTTCAAACACCTCGGCCAGGTGCTCCAGATGTTCATCATACGTCTTGGAATACACGATGACGTCATCAAGATATATCAGTACAGTCGCGAAGTTTTGGTGCCCCAGGCAACACTCCATCAGCCTTTGGAACGTGCCTGGTGCATTGTAGAGTCCAAACGGCATGCTGTTGAACTCACACAGACCCATCGGCATCGTGAATGCGGTGTTCTCCCGATCTTCTTCTGCCATGGTAACCTGCCAATACCCACTGGTAAGATCTAAGGTGGAAAAGAAATTAGCAGCTTTCAGTGCAGCAAGTGATTCCTCAATGCGGGGCAACGGGTAAGCAACCTTGTGTGTTATGCAGTTTATCTGCCTATAGTCAACGCACATCCTCATTGTGCCATCTTTCTTTCTTACCAGGACAAGTGGGGCTGACTAGGGGCTACAACTATCTCTAATAACCCCAGCCTCCTTCATTTCCCGTAACATATCTTTAGCACACTGATAGTGAGCTGGTGGTATAGGCCTGTATCTCTCTTTTATAGGTGGATGGTCTCCCGTGGGTATGTGTGAAGGCCAGGGAGGACTGGTAGGCCCAGGAGGTGGATCCACTGGACCGAGCACCCCACCTGGAGGGCAGGGTACACGGTAGCTGGAGCACTAATGTGGCAGGAACGGGTGCAGGTATCAGGAAGCAAAGACAGGACCAGGTCACTAAGGTCACAGCGTACTTTAAGGCAGTAATAGGAAACAGGAACAAAGACCTGAGCACTTAGCTCACAAGACAAGGCATAGAAACACAAGCGATGATCAGGCCCCGCCCACATGGAGAGGCCAGTCTTATATACCCAGCACAGCCTCAGGTCATTTCCTGTTGCAGCAGTGCTGGGGCTATAAGACCAGGTGAGTGGGCGCGGCCCGGTCCTATACAGAACATTAGTCAGAATCAGACTCCTGAGACCAGGAACAGGACTCTGGGGAGCAAGAGCGGGAGCGGCAGCCATGACCAGTGGACAAGTGGACTGGATCAGTGGGTAAGGAGTGGTGCTGGGACACGGGGAGCGTGACAGTACCCCCCCCTTGAAGCCCCCCTCTCCTCGGCCGAGACATGAAGGCGCACCGAAGAGAGGCAGCAACGTACTTCCGGGACAACCAGGACCGGGCCTCAGGACCGCAATCCACCCAATCGACCAGGAAGGACTGCTTACCCCGTACCGTTTTCATGGCCACTATGTCCCGTATCGGGGAACCCATGTCAGCGGCAAGGGAGGCAACGGAAAGGGAAGGACAGTCAGAAGCAGGACTGGAATCCTGGACGACCGGATCGGGCGTCTCGGACCGGGTATCAGACAATGTCTCATCCAGGGCAGCCGGTGGAGTCAAAGTCATATCTCCAGAAGATGGTGGAATCAAGGTCTCGGATGCCTGGGGCAGTGGAACGTCACTGGATAGCGTAGTCTCTGATGCGTCCAGAGAGACCCTCCCAAAAGGCCGCCGTTAAGGCCTCATTGTTCCAGCCCAGCTCCGAAGCGAGCGTGCGGAACTATATGGCATACTGGCCAACTGTTTGGGTCCCTTGGCGTAGCCGGAGGAGCGTATAGGTCACTGCGGTAGTTCGTCCGGGTTCGTCGAAGGTGCCCCTGAAGGCTTGCAGGAACTCCTGGATGTCGGTGATCATCGGGTCTTCATTTTCCCACAGGGGGTTAATCCAGGCAAGGGCTTCGCCTTCCAGGTGTGACATAAGGAATGCCCTTTAGCCTGGTCTGAGGTGAACAAGTGCGGGAGCAACTGGAAGTGCAAGGAGCACTGGTTCAGGAAGCCTCGGCAGGACTTGGGATCCCCTGCGTAGCGAGGCGGAGCAGCAAGGCGAAGTTGCGAGGCTGTGGAGGAACCTGGTTCAGACCTGGAGACTGGTTGCTGCGTGGACAAGGCGGCGGTCTGCAGCGTATACAACCGGTGGTCCACGGACGTCATGAACTTCAGCATCCGGTTCAGGGTTCCACGCTGTTGCGCCAGCTCCTGGCGCAGCTCAGCCAGCTCTGATTTCTGTGCCTCAGCGGGATCCATGGCCTGTGCTCCAGCGGGATCCATGGCCTGATCATACTGTGAGGGCCAGGGAGGACTGGTAGGCCCAGGAGGTGGATCCACTGGACCGAGCACCCCACCTGGAGGGCAGGGTACACGGTAGCTGGAGCACTAACGTGGCAGGAACGGGTGCAGGTATCAGGAAGCAAAGACAGGACCAGGTCACTAAGGTCACAGCGTACTTTAAGGCAGTAATAGGAAACAGGAACAAAGACCTGAGCACTTAGCTCACAAGACAAGGCATAGAAACACAAGCGATGATCATGCCCCGCCCACATGGAGAGGCCAGTCTTATTTACCCAGCACAGCCTCAGGTCATTTCCTGTTGCAGCAGTGCTGGGGCTATAAGACCAGGTGAGTGGGCGCGGCCCGGTCCTATACAGAACATTAGTCAGAATCAGACTCCTGAGACCAGGAACAGGACTCTGGGGAGCAAGAGCGGGAGCGGCAGCCATGACCAGTGGACATGTGGACTGAATCAGTGGGTAAGGAGTGGTGCTGGGACACGTGGAGCGTGACAGTATGCGATGGTGTACCCCTTTTATCTGTCCAAAGTCTAATGGATGCTTACTAAAGGCCCGTTAATATTCCTTCACCACCCGATAAACTCCGTGCCTTTGGTAAGAAGGGGTGGAATCAGTGTCGACATGCAGCTTCTGACACCAGTCCTCCAGCTGTCCCTTGGAGCTGTTGTCCTCCGCCTGGTCGGACGGGGTCAAGGGTTCCACTGCCTGAATTGAGTTGTTGTTGACAGTGAACAACTTGGCAACAGTAGCATATCTGGGCAGCTTGACCTCTTCCTCTCCACAGTTTAAAACTCGTACAGGTACCCTCCCTTTGTGTACATCAACTATCCCCCTGGCTGTCAGGACTGTGGGCCTACTATCTGAGTACATGGGCTCTACCATTGCCTGGTAATCCTGCCCTCTGAGGCCTATAGCTGCCCGACACCAAATCATCACTTCACTTCTTGGGGGTAACACAATGGGGAATGGGTCGCTTACCCGTACACTGCCGATTTCTCCACCAGACAACTCTACCTGTTGTCTCTGCAGAAGGGCCTTGATTTCTTTCTGTAGGACCCTCTGCTGCCCGATGCTGGCAGTTTCTGCAACCTGCTGGAGTAAGAAAAGAATTTCTCCTAGACAATTTTCAACAACATTAGTGCCTAATATCATTGTTGGATTTCTTTCACGACAATCAGTATCCACCACAATAAGCCCTTTAGCTCCTCCCTCCCCACCTTTATCGTCACCTCCTTGTACCCTACTTGTGATACCGGCTGTCCATTAACAGCATATATACCGTGTTTCCCCGAAAGTAAGGCCCTGTCTTACATTAATTTTACCCCCAAAAGTCCCACCCTGCCTTACTTTCGGGGGAGGCCTTACATTGGAAAAAAAGTCCTCCCCCCTGCAGCCTCCCCATTGTTTCACAGTCCGGCATCCACCCCATCCTCCCCCCTGCAGCCTCCCCATTGTTTGAGAGTCCGGCATCCACCCCATCCTCCCCCCTGCAGCCTCCCCATACAGTGGTTCTGCCCCCCACTCTGCCACCACACACACTGACACATACGGTACCGGTACAGCCCCACACAGCACCCACACACATATCGTACCGGTACCGTACACACACACACTGACACATACAGCCCCATACGGCACCCATACACATACCGTACACATACCGTACACACACACACACACACAGAGAGAGTTTCGGAACTTACCGTTACTTTCCTTCTGTTTCGATCTCCTCTGCGGTGCCAGGCTGACGATTCGGATGCCGGGGACGCTGGACCAATCGGAGCGAGCCTGCAGGCGTTGACGTCGCGGCTGATTCGGCCAATCAGCTGCGAGCCGGCTGACTGGCCAATCACAGCTCGAGCTGATGGCCAGCAGGGAGCCTGTGACGAACAGGCTGATCGGCCAATCAGCATCGAGCAGGAAGGGCGTTGACCCGGGACGCGCCGCAGGCCGGCGAGATTGCGGGGGCCATTCACCGGAGGCGGACCACGGGTGGCACGAGACTGGAGAAGGCTGGATGGAGCGAGGGAACAGCGGCAGCGGTAAGTTCCTGTACTTTCCCCAGGGACCCCACCCATATGCGGCCATACTGTCCCCAGTGACCCCACCCATATGCGGCCTTACATTACGCCGCGACCACACCCATATGCGGCCTTACATTACGCCGCGACCACCACCCATAGGCGGCCTTACATTCCCCGGGCCCCCCCGCCTTACAATCGGGGGGTGCCCTACATTGGCGGACCCCCCCGAAACCCCCACCCTGCCTTACTTTCAGGGGGGTCCTACTTTCGGGGTCTGGACGAGTGAGCTCAGAATCGGCCCAAAATCTTTTGTAAAGGATATGTGGGATCGTCGTCACCTGTGAGCCAGTGTCCAATAGAGCAAGTGTGGGAATGCCATTTAGCACGATAGATAGGAATGGCCATCCTCCCACATATCTATTGCGCCAGTTCGATGGGCCTGGTTGTTTTATTCCTGGTTGTCGGCCCACTGCCCCAGGAGTCGCTGGTTTAAAGGACATGACCTGGCAAAGTGGCCCGCCTCGTTACAACGGCGGCAGATAGGCTGTCCTGACGAGTCGTAGCGGTCTTTGGGTCTTCCTCTGGGTAGCGGGTTCCTCCTTCCTCGCATCCACGGGACGTCCTTAGGGCTGTCCGTCAACTGGATCCTCTCCAACGACTGTGGTTTCTGCTGGAGTTGCATGGCCTTTAGGAGCATGGCCACATCTTTTGTCAGCTGCTGTACCTGGGAACGCAAGTCATCAGAGGCAACAGGTATTACAGTCTGTCCATTGATTTCTGCTGGAGTTAAGGAAAGGGGAGCTACCTCTGAGGGAGAGCTGATGGCTTGCCGCGGCTGACGTGCGGGGTCTGTAGTCACAGGGACTCGCAACGCTCTACTGGCCCGATTCTTCAGGGTTACAAAGTCTAGACTCGGATGCTCCATGACCCATAGACGCAGCTGTGTTTGATGGATTGGTGAATGTAGCCCTTCAAGAAACTGTTCAATTAACATTTTATCTTCCTCTCGCACACTTTCAGGGTCTACCTGCTTTACAGCCCGCAGCACCTTCTGAAGGTTCAATGCATAATCCCGTATGCTATCCTGCGGCCTTTGTTTGCAGTTGTAAAACCTCATTCTTAAGGCCACGTCTCACTAAGCAACATCGCTAATGTGTCGCCCCGGGATAAGGGGGTACTCAGATCCGGGCCACGGGGTCACTTCTGTGGGTATCACGGTGGCGTGACTCGGTCTGTGATCCCAGGCTCCACAGTAATAAGGGGATTAGGTAAGGGAGATTGTCCGTGACGCCACCCGTGGTGTGCGGTGAGGTAACGGAGCACCGCCGCTGCCGGTTAATGGATCCCGGGGATGGTGGTGGGCAGCAAGGTGGTGATTTCCCTCCACGGGTAGGGTGTTGGTGTCCCGGGACCCCGGTGAGGTGGTGCAGGGAGAAGATGGAGACCGTCTCAGAGCTGTGCGCCCGGTTGGACCGGGGGATGTTGTTACTCACAGTTCGCTTTGCAAGGAAATTCACACAGAGTCAGGAATTAACCAGAAATTGCCGGTGTCCGTAGCCTTCGGTACGGAGGGTGTTGCAGTCCCACACACGGTGCAGCAGCCCTGCAGCAAGGTGCCTCTTTCTCCACTTTTTCTCTTTCTTTCCTCCTCAGCCGGGAACGGGGAGTCCACTCCCCTGCAGTGATCCGGGATCTCTTTCGATACCGGCGGGCCACTACCCTGCCCCGGTCACCTCAAGTCCCTTCCTCACTAATAGCCTGTCCCGGCCCTTTTGGAGCACGCTTCTGTAGCAGCCCGGGAGCTACAACTCCGGGCTCCTCTCCTCTCCCTCTCCCCACACACTCTGCTCCAGCCCCTTCCCTGCTGCTTTGTTTTGCTCTTACACTGGTGGGGGGTGTCTGTCCTGCTGCACCGGTGTGGGATCAGGTTACCAAGGAGGAGAATGACCTGCTCTTTTATGGATTTCTGCAGGTCTGTGACACCCTGGTTTTACCAGGGCGTCCCACTAGCAACATCGCTGCTGAGGCACGACTTTTGTGACGCAACAGCGATGTTGCTAGCGATTGTTGCTGTGTGTGACATCCAGCAACAACCTGACTCCTGCTGTGAGGTCGCTGGTCATTGCTGAATGTCCTGGACCATTTTTTAGTTGTTGCTCTCCCGCTGTGAAGCACACATCGCTGTGTGTGACAGCGAGAGAGCAACAACTGAATGTGCAGTGAGCAGGGAGCCGGCTTCTGCGGACGCTGGTAACAAAGGTAAATATCAGGTAACCAAGAAGCCCTTTCCTTGGTTACCCAATATTTACCTTCGTTACCAGCGTCCGCCGCCCTCACGCTGTCAGTGCCGGCTCCCTGCTCCCTGCACACATAGCCAGACTACACATCAGGTAATTAACCCGATGTGTACTCTGGCTAGGAGTGCAGGGAGCCAGCGCTAAGCGGTGTGCGCTGGTAACCGAGGTAAATATCGGGTTGGTTACCCTATATTTACCTTAGTTACCAAGCACAGCATCGCTTCCACGCGTCGCTGCTGGCTGAGGGCTGGTCACTGGTTGCTGGTGAGATCTGCCTGTTTGACAGCTCACCAGCAACCCGTGTAGTGACGCTTCAGCGATCCCTGCCAGGTCAGGTTGCTGGTGGGATCGCTGGAGCCTCGCTTAGTGTGACGGTACCTTTAGCTCAGCTACAGTACAAGTTTCAAAAGCAGCTTTTGGATTAGCAAATATCTGGGTTATTGTCCTTTTATCTGTATTCAGCCAGGATTTAACCTCTCGCTCTGCTGCACCCGTCAGTTGCCCCAGCAAAACACTTTTTGCTTGTCAGTCATAGTGTATATATCCAGGAAATTGTATATCTTTTCCCTAAATTCAGCTAGGGTATTGGGTTCCCCAGCATATTGCGGTAACCATGCTGCCCCCAGGACATACGGCAGAGGAAGCGGCATGATCGGGGCTACAGCTTCAGGAGTTGCAGCTGCTTCAGCGGCATCAGCATCGCCTTGCATCTCCATCCTCGCTGTGGCGCAGTTAATTTTTCAAATGCTCAAAATGGCGGCAAAGTTCAGTTATTATTAAACAGTTTTCAAGGCACACGTTACCCAGGGTTATTGGGCCTTGTCCAAATCCTGTTCGTGACGCCAAAAGCTGACCCGCCCCAGGGCTGTGGGGTACTCTGTTCCGGGTGTTGGTTAATGGGATTATGTCACGGGGGCCTGTGCCCGGTTCCGTGGCCTTGGTGGTCGCTGAAAGTCAGTAAATAATAAAAATTTAAAAATAAAATAAAATTAAAAAAAAAAAAATAATAAAGAAAAAAGAAAAAAAGTATTTCATGACCCCACCTACGGTTCCGGTATGGTTACTGGGGCTGCAGGTCAGACCTCTGGGGTGATGGTTAGGCAGCCAGTTGTTTACGCTTCCTGTAGGTGAAGCAGGATCCCCAGGGCAGTTTTAGTAGTACACAGATATGGCGGTTTTTCTTCACAGCCTTTTCAACTGTCACTTTAGTGCAGCAGCAGCCTATGACTCCTCAGATGAAGAAATAAAGTGCGTCACACCAATTTATTAACTCTGACCAGGTTTTACTTGCAGGTGTTATTAAAAATGGGTTCAGTTTCTGATGTGACAGTTTTTGGGTAATCTGGGAACAGTTCAGGATCTTTGCACCAGGTTAGTTGTGAGGCCTCCCTGCTGCGCAGTGTCTCTCCTTCGTACTAGGCTGCCTGTAGCTATACCTTGTCCCTCTCTCACTGTCTTCATGTGTATGGCAGGCGGCGGGAGTTTCTCTAAGGGGCACTGCTGTACTCACTGCGGTCCCTAAGCTCTGTGTAGCGGCTTTGCCTTCAGGTGCTGCTGCGGCCAGGAGATCTGGAGTCTCCTTGGCCTTTGGTCTTTATTGCTGGGTAGATTAGATACCTCACAAACTCGGACGCCAGTGTCCGGTAATCAGCGCTGTTCCTTGGGGATGAACCGATCTGGCTACACCTCCCCGGTCACTCCTCTTTTGCCTCACTCCTGATCCCTCAGGCGGTCACACAGTCACTCGTACGGGCTAAGCACAGCCCTCTCCATTTTGATGTCGTCCCTCACTCTCTGCTCGCAGTCTCCTTTTCTCCAACTGTCAACTGTCTTTTTTAACTCCGCCTCCAAACCTGGATTTAAAGGGGACCTCACCTGAACTCGGCTTGTAGAGCTCCCCCTCCAGGCTTGGAGTGGAAGTGTTGTATGTGGGATTACCTGATGTGGAGATCCTTCCCTGCCCCAGGTACAGGTATATTTGTGGCAACTGAACCCTGGGGTGCCACAATAGCATACAGGTAATAGAGTGATCACTGGTGACTAGAGTTGAGCGCGGTACGCGGTACGCGGTTCGAGGTTCTCCAGTTCGCGGTTCGAGTGATTTTTGGGGGTGTTCTAGATAGAACTAGACTCGAGCTTTTTGCTAAAGCTCGATAGTTTTAGATACGTTCGAGAACGGTTCTAGCAGCAAAAAGCAGGGCTTTTTACAGCTACAGTGTGCAGGAGCCATCGCTGGCAGCCTGCCAGAAGCTGGTAACCAAGATAAACATCGGGTATCCAAGCAAAGCGCTTTGGTTAGTAACCCGATGTTTATCCTAGTTACGTGCAGGAAGCCCACACTTCCCCGCTCAGCTCACTCCGCCCCCTCTTGCACGCGGCATGTACACACACTCACACACACACACACACGTCCCCAGCCATGCAGTCCACGACACTGACGTCCTCCTCTCACTCTGCACACATGGTCCCGCTCGGCTTACCTGCGGTGATGAAGTCCCGACCTCAGCGCTGTCACTGTCCTCCATGGCCGCCCCTTGTCACATCACCTTCTCTCGCTTCCGACCCAAGACTGACTAGCGGTGACGTCACGGGCCTCTCACGATACTTGGCTGTGAAGGCGGCGGTCATTGAACTCAGTGACAGGTGCTGTCGGCAGTGCAGGAGATCAGCGCAGGTAATGTACCTCGCTGACAGCAGCACTTGTCATGCCCTGCAGTGACCTGGGCTGACACATTGATGTTAGCTCAGGTCACTGCACTGCTCTCCCAGCCAATGGGGAACATCCTGCTCTTCATTGACTGGGACAGTGTGGATCGTCATGGCAACCCCTTGGATTACACCAGACCTGGATTTGTTTTTCTTGCTAATAAATTGGTTAAAGAGGGAATGTATTGGGGAGTGTTTTTTCAAATAAAAATGTGTTTGTCGTCTATTTTTTTTTATTACTGACTGGGTTCGTGATGTTGGGTATCTGATAGACGCCTGACCTCACCAACCCCAGGGCTTGATGCCAGGTGACATTACACATCTGGTATTAACGCCATATATTACCCAGTTTGCCACCGCACCAGGGAGCGGGATGAGCTGGGGCGAAGCACCAGGATTGGCACATCTAATGGATGCGCCACTTCTGGGGCGGCTGCGGCCTGCTATTTTTAGGCTGGGGAGAGTCCAATAACTATGGACCTCCCTAGTCTGAGAATATCAGACCACAGCTGTCTGCTTTACCTTGGCTGGTGATCCAATTTTGGGGGGACCCCTACGTGTTTTTTTTTTAAATTATTTATTTAATTTAAAATAACAGCGTGGGGTGCCCTCAGTTTTGGATTACCAGCCAAGGTGAGGTTGCCAGCTGTGGTCTGCAGGCTGCAGCCGTCTGCTTTACCCTAGCTGGCTACAAAAATAGGGGGAACCCTACGTCATTTTTTTTTCATTTTTTTGGCTAAATACAAAGCTAAGCACCCCTTAGTGCCACATGAAAGGCACCAAAGGGTGCAAAATTACAAAATGCAGGAGAGTGGGACATTATGTGTCTTTCTGCCATTATAATGACAGAAAAGACTGATATGAAGTGCACAAGCACAAGAAAATCACCAGAGCGCTCTACGCTGTGAAAAGCAGTAGAAAATGGCACTGGAGTGAACATGTGACCGCCTCATGTAGGATGAAGCTATGGATCCTGGGTAAATTTATGCATTTACCCTCCTTCAGTTTTTTTGCAGTACACAAAAAAAACGGAAGGCACACGGATGACAAACAGATGACATACGGACCGTTTACGGAACGGAAACGGATGCCACACGGATGCACCCGTGAAAAAAAACGGACTGTTTTTGCAGACCGCAAAAATGGATCGGTCGTGTTAATGTAGCCTTATTCTGATCTGCCATTTATAAACAGCAGGCAGAAATAAGTGAATAACGCCCCCCGGCATCAGAAAATCTCCGGGGTTTCAGGGCTAGCTGAGACCCTGGAGATCATGATTCAGGACGGTTTTTCCGGTCCCCGCTCACGTGATCACAGGTATACACCGTACACCGATGATCACGTTACAGTAAATGACAGCGCCGGTAAAAAATTATTTATCTCCCATCTCGCATGAACAAACATGATAAATCTCCTCCCCGGTCCCCTCCGGTCCCCCGGTGTCGCCAAAGTGCCCCCCCTGATGCCCTCCCATAAATCCAAGATGGCCGCGCGCACAGCAGCGCGCCGGCCACATTCACCCTACTCTTCTGATTTCTGTCGCATGTGCCATGACACATGCGACAGAAAACTCCTCCCCAGGCCCTGCCAGGTCACCCCCTATAACCCCACCAGTGTTCCCCGGTGTCCCACGGTACCTGTGCAGCGTTGATCCCCCCACGGCCCTCTCCTTCACAATAGACGCTGCCGCATGCACAGAGCGGCTGTCAGCTCAGCTTCCTGTGTTCAGACACAGTGAGTGGTGGTTATGCATCTGTAAGCTAAATGGGTGGCACGGTGGCTCAGTGGTTAGCACTGCAGTCTTGCAGCGCTGAGGTCCTGGGTTCAATTCTCACCAAGGACACCATCTGCAAGGAGTTTGTATGTTCTCCCCGTGTTTGCATGGGTTTCCTCCGGGTACTTCGGTTTCCTCCCACACTCCAAAGACATACAGCGCTATGGAATTAATAACGCTATATAAATGAATAAATTATTATTATTACTGCAATGCCCTGCTCATGAGGTAAGGAACATAATTGATCAGGAGAGCTATATACTACATTTCCAAATGGAGGGATTTGCTTTTATAGTTTCCCTGCTGAACGACTACCAAACATGAGAGTCCGTTATACGCCACAAGAAAACACATCTAAATAGCGAGCTCTGTTGTTAAGTATTCATTCAGCTGGATAACTGGACTTAAAGGGGTATTCCATCTCCAAGATCCTATCCCCAATATATAGTAGGTGGAATAGCAATAATATCAGCAAATACCAATATTTGGAAATGTAGAATAGTTCTCCTGATTAGGCATGCCCTTACCTCATGAGCAGGGCATTGCAGCTTTGGTAGCAACCATTACGACATGGACTCTGCTGCTGTGGACCCGGGGAGAGTGAGTGCAGATTCATTGCACCCACACTCCTCACATGAAGGGTCCGAATTCCTAGAAAATGGGGGATACGTTCCCTGAGTGTCTCCCCCCCATATTCTAGACGGTCCAGAGTCGTCGTGGGACCCCTTTATTTTTTTTCTTACAATAAATTGGTGAAAGAGGAAATGTTTTGAGGACTGTTTTTTCAAATAAATTTCTTTTGTCGATTTTTTTTTGTTAGTACTGACAGTTTATGATGTTGGGTATCTAATAGACGCCATGACATCACAAACTGCTGGGCTTGATCTCAAGTGACTTTACAGCTAGTATCAACCCGATTTATTACCCCGTTTGCCACTGCACCAGGGCACGGGATGAGCTGGGGTGAAGCGCCAGGATTGGCGCATCTAGTGGATGCGCCACGTCTGGGGTGCCTGCGGCCTGCTATTTTTAGGCTGTGAAGGCCCAATAACTATGGACCTTCCCACCCTGAGAATACCAGACCACAGCTGTCCGCTTTACTTTGGCTGGTGATCCAATTTGGGGGGGACCCTACTTTTATTGTGTAATTATTAATATTTATAAAATAATTATAAAAAAAGAGGCTGAGGGGACCTCCACATTGGATCCCCAACCACGGTAAAGCTGCCAGCTGTGGTTTTCAGGCTATAGCCGTCTGCTTTACCCTAGCTGGCTATCAAAAATGGGGGGACCCAACGTCATTTTTTTTTTAACTATTTTTTAAATAGAAAAAAATAATGGGCTTCCCTGTATTTTGATTGCCAACCAAGGTAACGGCAGGCAGATGTGGGTGGCAACCCATAGCTGTCTGCTTTATCTGCGCTGAGAATCAAAATACCGCGGAGCACTACGTCATTTTTTTTAAAGATTTATTTTTACAGCACTGTGATGTCCAGCAATCAAAATACAGGGAAGCCCATTTTGTTTTTAGTTATTTAAATAAATAATTAAAAAAAATATATATGGGCTCCCGCTGCATTTTTTGTATTGCTAGCTAAGGGTAATCCAAGCAGCTACTGGCTGCTAACCCCCACTGCTTGGTGTTACCTTCACTGGCAATGGAAAATCCAGGGAAGCATTTTTTATTTTTTTTGCCAAAAAACTACAAAAAAAGGACGTGAGCTTCGCCATATTTTTGTATGCTAGCCAGGTATAGCAGGCAGGTGCTGGAAGAGTTGGATACAGCGCCAGAAGATGGCGCTTCTATGAAAATGCCATTTTCTGAGGCGGCTGCAGACTGCAATTCGCAGCAGTGGGGCCCAGAAAGCTCAGGCCAATCTGTGCTGCGGATTCCAATCCCCAGCTGCCTAGTTGTACCTGGCTGGACACAAAAATGGGGCGAAGCCTACATCATTTGTTTTCTAATTATTTCATGAAATTCGTGAAATAATAAAAAAAGGGCTTCCCTTTATTTTTGGTTCCCAGCCGGGTACAAATAGGCAACTGGGGGTTGGGGGCAGCCGTACCTGCCTGCTGTACCTGGCTAGCATACAAAAATATGGCGAAGCCCACATAATTTTTTCAGGGGGCAAAAAACTTCTGCATACAGTCCTGGATGGAGTATGCTGAGCCTTGTAGTTCTGCAGCTGCTGTCTGTCTGTATGGAGAAGAGCAGACAGCAGCTGCAGAACTACAAGGCTCAGCATACTCCATCCAGGACTGTATGCAGAAGTTTTTTGCCCACCAAAAAAATGACGTGGGCTTCGCCATATTTTTGTATGCTAGCCAGGTATAGCAGGCAGGTGCTGGAAGAGTTGGATACAGCGCCAGAAGATGGCGCTTCTATGAAAATGCCATTTTCTGAGGCGGCTGCAGACTGCAATTCGCAGCAGTGGGGCCCAGAAAGCTCAGGCCAATCTGTGCTGCGGATTCCAATCCCCAGCTGCCTAGTTGTACCTGGCTGGACACAAAAATGGGGCGAAGCCTACATCATTTGTTTTCTAATTATTTCATGAAATTCGTGAAATAATAAAAAAAGGGCTTCCCTTTATTTTTGGTTCCCAGCCGGGTACAAATAGGCAACTGGGGGTTGGGGGCAGCCGTACCTGCCTGCTGTACCTGGCTAGCATACAAAAATATGGCGAAGCCCACATAATTTTTTCAGGGGGCAAAAAACTTCTGCATACAGTCCTGGATGGAGTATGCTGAGCCTTGTAGTTCTGCAGCTGCTGTCTGTCTGTATGGAGAAGAGCAGACAGCAGCTGCAGAACTACAAGGCTCAGCATACTCCATCCAGGACTGTATGCAGAAGTTTTTTGCCCACCAAAAAAATGACGTGGGCTTCGCCATATTTTTGTATGCTAGCCAGGTACAGCAGGCAGCCACGGGCTGCCTCCAACCCCCAGTTGCCTATTTGTACCCGGCTGGGAACCAAAAATATAGGGAAACCCGTTTTTTTTAATTATTTCACTTATTTCATGAAATAATTAAATAACAAATGACGTGGGCTTCGGCCCATTTTTGTGTCCAGCCAGGTACAACTAGGCAGCTGGGGATTGGAATCCGCAGCACAGGTTAGCCCGAGGTTTCTGGGCGCCTCTGCTGCGAATTTCAGTCCGCAGCCGCCCCAGAAAATGGCGCTCTCATAGAAGCGCCATCATCTGGCGCTGTATCCAACTCTTCCAACAGCCCTGGAGCCGGGTGGATTGTTGGGTAATCATGAGTTAATACTGGCTTTGTTTTACTAGCCAGTATTAAGCCAGAGATTCTTAATGTCAGGCACGTTTGACCCGGCCATTAAGAATCTCCAATAAAGGGTTAAAAAAAGACACCACACAGAGAAAAAATACTTTAATAGAAATAAATACACAGACACATTAGAGACTCCATCTTTATTACCCCCTGTCAGCCCTCCACGATCCATGGTCTTCTATCTTTCTCGTTCAACAAATGCAGCTCTGCTACATCACTGCTGCATGGGGGAAGACGCTGCTTCCCGTGGAGCCTTCACTCCGTGAAGGCTCCACGGGAAGCAGCGTGCAGCCTTCACTCCGTGAGAGATCAGTGCTTCTAGCGGTAACAGCGGTAACGCTGACAGACGCGTTACCATAGCAACGGTGCTCCCGGAGCCGAGGTTAGCGGTGACGTCACCGCTAACTGCGTTGCTATGGCAACGGTGATCTCCGTTAATGACCGGCTGTGTCAGCCGGTCCCTAACGGAATGGGGAGTCGACCGTGTGCTAGAGCATGTCGCCGGTACACGGCGATACACAAATGTGCACCGTGTACCGGAGAGATGCACTCGCAGGTCCTACATGACACGTCATAGTCATGTGACCAGTCTGTAGCCAATGAGATAATAGCCACGTGACTGGTCACATGGCTATTTTGACGTCACGATAAGTCCTGCATCACTGCTGGCAGTGCTGGTCACCGGGAGGATTCAGCGATCATCGGATGGAATAGCGGCAGGAGACAGAGTGCAGGAGGGATCGCGGGGACCGGTAAGTGTTATGGCAATGTTTATTAACTGTATGTGTACATTTATAATGCATTTTTATGTGTTTGTGATTGCCTCCCATTATATCCTATAGGTTCGAGTTTGGTTCGTCGAACGTTCGACGAACCGAACTCGAACGGGACCTCCGTTCGACAAACTGAACTCGAGCCGAACCACGGCCGGTTCGTTCATCTCTACTGGTGACTTTAAAAACCGGAGTTCTGTATATAGTGTAGAGTGTGTGTGTGTGTGTGTGTGCGTGCGTGTATGCGTGCGTTCATGCGTGTGTGCGTGCGTTCGTGCGTGTGTGTAGGTAATACACTGATGTACCAGTGGCACCTCTAGCTGAAGTTATTCATCTTCATTTTCCTCTTTATCCGACGCTGACCGCCATCACTTCTTCCTGCCAGGACGTAGAAAATAACAGTCACTTATAGCTGATCGCTTCCAGAGCACATTCCACACTTTTTCCTCAATTTCTACAATATGGCAGACTTTTGTTCCCCTCATTAAAGATAGTATCCTCAAAATGAAATTACATAAGTAATAATGTCTCCTGTCTCCTAATTTGCCCCTACAGTAATTATGTCCACCATTTGCCACTATAAACAAATAATGTATGTTCCTCATTCTGGCCCCATATAGTAATTATGTCCCTCATCCTGGCCCCCTTTATTTAATAATGTCTCCCTGCATATATAATCACGCAGACGCACACACACATAAGGAGACGCACAAAAACGCAGCCAGGCACATGCACACACACATATGTAGACATTCACAAGAATACACACATCCACAGACACACAGGCACAAGCATGCACACACGCATAAGCACATAATGTACACAGAACGCAGCCAGGCACATGTGCACACAATAGAAGAAAAAAACAATCCAGCTTCCAGAATAATATAAAATCTTGTGTAAGCTTTATTTTAAAGGACGTAAAAAATATTTATAATTACCAGGGACAAAATAGGGAGCCCATGTGTGGCTGCCTGCATTCTTTGTCAAGCGGCTTGACAAATTCCGGAAGCTGGATTGTTTTTTTCTTCTATTGGATCCCTGCACTACCAGAGTGCCAGAGTGTTATCCTTGCATGCCGGACCTTGCCACAGTTGAGCTGGATCATCTTTTTTTCCTTCTGATCGATATGTGCACACACACATATATGTAGACATGCACAAGAACGCACAGATCCACAGGCACAAGCATGCACACAGAACATAGTCAGGCACATTAACAAATACATAGACACACAGGCATATGCATGCACAGACATGCATAAGAACGCACAAAGGCACATGTATGCACACAGAACACAGGCACATGGGTGCACACCAAATGCAGTCTGGCACATGCATGCACACAGAATGCAGTCAGGCATATGCATAAATACATAAACACACAGGCACATACAGGCACATGCATGCACAGACATGTACAAGAACGCACACAGGCATAAGCATGCACACAGAACACAGTCAGTCACATGCACAAATACATAGACACACAGGCACATGTATGCACAGACGCACAAGAATACAGACCGGCACATGCATGAAGGCACACACACTTATGTACAGACAGAAATACATACACATGTACACAGATTATATGACTATTTTTTATATAAATGAGTATAAACAGACATATACATAAACATACACACATATGAGTGGAGCTTTTACCTTCCCCTGGCTTGTCTTGTCTCCAGTCTGGCCCGCATGCTCCACTGAAGATCCTCTCAAGGCAGGAAGTAGCAGTGCTGGGTGCACTGTGTGACAGCACAGTTAGCAGACACAGCCGCATTAACTGTGAAATGGCCGTGGCGGCACTCTCACAATAGAAGGCGCAGTGCAGCCCCAACCAATATAGAAACAGGTGGCCCCGTGGCCTTGGCACAGCCGCTGGTGGAGCTACTTGGGGCCCCCTGCCCTAGCCTGCGGTTACTAGCCCTATATCAATCACAGATGGGGGGCCCACTAAGGACCCGGGTCCTACCGGGGGATTTCCCGACTCCCCGGTGGACCAGTCCAACCCTGAGTGTGGACTTGTATATACAGTATGCTGCTCTGTATGAGCTGGGAACAGGAAGGCAGACACATAGATAATACTTGCCATCCTGGAATGCATGGTGGTGATTGGAGGATCCTCATCTTTCAGTGAGTTCCTGTTTACACTTTGCATGGCAGCTTACTTAGCACATGTACAGTACAAACCTCACACAGAAAAGAGTGAGAGCCAGCGGCGTCTGACGTCACTAAAGATGTCAGACTTGGCTGGCCTCCCTGCTTCGGTGGCAGCGGTGGAAACTGCAGTGGGACCCGAAGAAGAGGTAGGGGGTGGGGCTCAGGGCGCGCGGAGTAGGGCAGAGTTGGACAGAGTGAGGCCCTGTGAAGAGGTGGTGCGGCGGGATCCAGATATTAATTAAGCTTAAGTAATTACCTCGGCCTCGGACCCCTCTCTTTACCCGGCCCCATACAGCAGTACTGGTTGTAATGCCCTGATGGCGGCCCTGCTGTAAACATCTGGGGAGATGATGCAGATATCTCACCGCTGCCACCAAGTTGTCAGGAACACGCTACCTCCAATCATCAGGATAATATGCAACTGACTGATGGATGAGCTGCTTTTTTTTACCAAATTGATTATTGGGTGCTTTCATAGTGAACGTATATTATATACAGAGTGATACATGTAGATAATACTCCTGCGCAGTGGCGTAACTAGAGTCCAATGGGTCCTGATGCAAAGTTTGAGCCGGGTCTGCCCCCCCATCTGCCCCATTGTAGCATTCAAAATCCTATAAAAACATACATGTTGCCTCCCATCCCTTTCATTGTGTATTAATCTCCCCCCTTCCTGGGTCACTTCCCTGTAAATATGACCCCCATCCTGGTGTGTGACCCCATCATGTTTATATGCTGGTATATAGGTCCCAGTAATATCCCCACCCTGGTATATGTCCGCATCCTGGTAACTATGATTCACAGCGCGCTGCACGCAGTTAAAAAAAACAAAAACGTTACACTCACCTTACTGCCGCTCACCCATGTCCTCTTCAGATGCTTGCATGCTTGAACTGATGACGGCATATGACGGCACTGTCAGCTGTGTCAGAATATTCGCTGTTCCCCATGCCCAGGATTATGGGAGTGGGGAGCAGTGAATATTCATTGCCTTAATTGGCGGCTGGCATATCGCAGGGCAGGGATCTGACAGGTCTCTGTGCTGCAATATATTTCAGCTGAATTCACACAGCTGGACACACATAAAGCTGAAACAGGTGCTGAGATCGGCAGGCCCACTGCACCTGGCCATGGTCCGTGTGACTGCGATTTTTACGCCCCTGCACCAAAGAATTGATTGTGTGGTTTTATACTAGAAGGAACAAAGCATAAAGAACACTTCTGTGAAGTGTTTAAATATTAGAACAATAACATGCAGATAAACCCCTGTGCTAAATGTAATTGTTCTGTTCCCACTTAGAGGCGATTGAAGGCAGGTAGTTGGGTAGAAGTGTGAGGAGTCTTACCTTCGTTTCTACTATGCGAGGCAGACATGACCAGAGCGCTCCAGGGTGGATGGATTAAAATGTACACACGCTGAGGTGAAGCAACGGTGGTTTATTTTCTCCTCCATGAACGACAACAGGCAGCAATACAGTGATCAAGTGGCTGTAACTGTGGTAGTCTTGTGATGGTTGTCCAAGAGCTGCTATTGGTCAAAAACTTTTCCTTTCTGAAGCCCAAAGGACAGAGATGTGCTCCTCATGATGCACTGACTAAAAGTGAAAGTAACTTGGAGTCTGGATGTAAGGTTACATGTAGGGCTGAAAAACACTCCCACAGACTGGACTAAAAAGAACCAGGGGAACAAAATGGTCTGACCAGTAGATGGCAGCAAAGCACATGCATGAACGTATATACATTGAATAACATTAATTAAATAACAGTGGATATGTCAATAAAGGGTTTAAAGAAAACAGGTAGGAACAGCCACTCCCTGTCTGAAATTCACTTTTGGGGATTTCACTTTTGAGTCCATAAAATAACAACCTGTAAGAAAAGGCATGTTAAATGCAACATCAAACATCAATTAAGTCCAAGCAAGAAGGATGACCCAAGTTCAGGTCCAGTAGCGTTCATCCCATAGGGACGCTCTCTATGGGCAACAGCAGAACAAGTTCGTGGATCGGCCTTGCAAAGGTCTTTGTCTCACCTTTCCTGATGACCTTCAGCTCCACTTTCCGAACGTTGCCGTCCTGGCTAGGCAGTATCCTAGTAATCAGTCCCATAGGCCAGTCAGTCCTTTCTGTGGTCTGGTCTTTCATGAGGACTAAAGGGTGCTTTACACGCTGCGACATCGCTAACGATATATCGTCGAGGTCCAGTAGCGTTCATCCCATAGGGACGCTCTCTATGGGCAACAGCAGAACAAGTTCGTGGATCGGCCTTGCAAAGGTCTTTGTCTCACCTTTCCTGATGACCTTCAGCTCCACTTTCCGAACGTTGCCGTCCTGGCTAGGCAGTATCCTAGTAATCAGTCCCATAGGCCAGTCAGTCCTTTCTGTGGTCTGGTCTTTCATGAGGACTAAAGGGTGCTTTACACGCTGCGACATCGCTAACGATATATCGTCGGGGTCACGGTGTTTGTATTAGCGACATCGCAGCGTGTGATAGCTAGGAGCGACAATCAACGATCACAAAAACGTCAAAAATCGCTGATCGTTGACACATCGTTCCTTTCCCAATTATCGTTGCTGTTGCAGGTACGACGTTGTTCGTTGTTCCTGCTGCACCACACATCGCTGTGTGTGACACCGCAGGAACGACGAACATCTCCTTACTTGCATCCACCGGCAATGCGGAAGGAAGGAGGTGGGCGGGATCTTCCGCCCGCTCTTCTCCGCCCCTCCACTTCTATTGGACGGCTGCCGTGTGACATCGCTGTGACGCCGCACGAACTACCCCCTTAGAAAGGAGGCGGTTCGCCGGTCAGAGCGACGTTGCAGGGAAGGTAAGTCCGTGTGATGGGTGTAAGCGATGTTGTGTGCCACGGGCAGCGATTTGCCCATGTCGCACAACCGACGGGGGCGGGTACGCTCGCTAGCGATCTCGCTAGTGAGATCGCAGCGTATAAAGTGCCCTTTAGTCTCCTTCTTTGAGGTTCGGCTTGGGATGTCGCCATCTCCTTCTTGCTTGAAGAATTGTAAGGTATTCCTTCCTCCATTGGTTCCAGAAGTAGTCAGCCAAGTATTGAACCAGTTTCCAGTGTTTTTGATAAGAGTTCGCGTGGGTGAACTCTCTGCTGGGCATTACCGCGTTGTCAGACTTTTTGGTAATAAGAATAGCAGGAGTCAATAGGGTTGATGTTTCTGGATCCATGGTCACCGGCACAAGGGGTCTTGAATTGATGATGGCTGAGACTTCAGCTAGCAGCGTGACTAGAGTCTCATGTGTGAGTCTTGAGGAGTAGTGATGGGCGAACCCCCCGATGTTCGGTGTTCGGGAGACTCACCCGAATGTTTTGTAAAGTTCGCATTCGGGTTCTGATATAGCGCGAACTTGCGTCCGAACCCCAAACTTGGACTTTACAGTTATGTGATGGTGCGGGGGGCTGTAAAATAAAGACTATAGTTAATAATAAATATTGTCGTTATACTTACAGGTCCCGCGCCGCGTCCTGCAGCCTCTGTCTCCCGCCGCTTCTCCTTCTGATCATCGCTGTGCCCTCACGGTAACCAGCACTGATGATAGGACCTTCCGTGACATCATACCCATGTGACCAGTCACGTTGTATTACCTCATTGATTACAGACCGGTCACATGGCTATGACATTATGCTAGGTCCTGTCAGTGCTCTCAGTGCATCTCGCCGGTACGCGGTGCTCGCCCGAGCATCTCCGCACTCAGTATACTCGGCGAGCGCCATGTACCAGCGAGATGCTCTGGCACATGGTCGGCTCCCCGTCCCTGCATGTCGGCACTCTTTACAGAGTCAGCCCACATGCAGGGATAGGCTGCCACAGCCGGTGAATAGCGGCGCCGGGAATTAAGTGATCGGAAATCACCGTTGCTATAGTATCCCACCTGTCAGGTTATTGCAACGGTGGCAGCGGTGACGTCACCGCTTACCAACCCGCAGCCTCTTCTCACTCATGGAGTTATTAGACTGCACGGGGGAGGAGGAGCGTCTTCTTCCCCTGTGCTGTCTGATGTAGCAGAGCTGCATGGGTTGAAGGAGAAAGAAGACAGAAGACCAGGATCATGGAGGTGTGAGAGGGAGTAATAAACATGGAGTCTCTAAGTGTGTCTGTGTATTTATTTCTAATAACGTATTTTTTCTTTGTGTGGTGTCTTTTTTTTAACCCTTTATTGGAGATTCTTAATGGCCAGGTCAAACTTGCCTGACATTAAGAATCTCTGGCTTAATACTAGCTAGTAAAACAAAGCTAGTATTAACCCCTTATTACACAGCATGCCACCCGTCACAGGGTCACTGAAAGAGTTGTGTACAGCGCCAGAAGATGGCGCTTCTATGAAAGCGGCATTTTCTGGGGCGGGTGCGGACTGCAATTCGAAGCGAGGGGCCAGAAAGCTTGAGTCAACCTGCGCTGCGGATTCCAATTCCCAGCTGCCTAGTTGTACCTGGCTGGACATAAAAATGGGGCAAAGCCCATGTTGTTGTTTTTTAATTATTTCATGAAATTCATAAAATAATTAAAAAAAGGGCTTGCTGTTTGTGTGGAATTGCAGTAATGTCAGGGTACCACGGCGGGGTACTGGACCCTAGATCAGGGAGTAGCTTCACGCAACCTGATAATTTACCTGTGGAGGATAGTCTCTTTATGAACTTTCCCCAAAAGCTCAGAGATCGAAGGCACCAACACAACGAGGGGGATAGGGCTTTCCAACCCATGCGGCCCACTGAAATCTCAAGTGTCAGCCATCAAGAGCACAGCTCCTCTGTCCAAGTATAGGGAGCGGGACCCCGAAAGCTTCAAGCCGAGGGATCACTTAGAACCATCTACAATTAGTGCAGGTCAAGACCACCAGCAACATCAAAGGGAGCGGATTCCCGGACGAGCTTCCCCCAGAGAGGCAGCGGCACTCAGCTTCTATGAAAGCGCCATTTTCTGGGGCGGCTGCAGACTGCAGTTCGCAGCGGGGGGCCCAGAAAGCTTGGGTTAACCTGTGCTGTGGATTCCAATCCCCAGCTGCCTAGTTGTACCTGGCTGGACACAAAAATGGGGCGAAGCCCATGTTGTTTTTCTTTTAATTATTTAATTAAATTCATGAAATAATTAACAAAAGGGCTTCCCTATATTTTTGGTTCCCAGCTGGGTACAAATAGGCAGCTGGGGGTTGGGGGCAGCCCGTACCTGCCTGCTGTACCTGGCTAGCATACAAAAATATGGCGAAGCCCACGTCATTTTCTTTGTTAGTTTTTTGGCAAAAAATGTAAAAAAAGAATGCTTCCCTGGATTTTCCATTGCCAGTGAAGGTAACACCAAGCAGTTGGGGTTAGCAGCCAGTAGCTGCTTGGATTACCCTAGGCCCTAGACAATGGAATTTTCTTTAAAAAATTCTGCAGGGTCTGAAAGATTACTGCACTCGTGGTAAAAAAAGTGGCAATCCGCACCCAAAAAACGCATGTGGTTTTGCCACGGTTTGACACTGTTTTACCGCGGTATTGCCGTGGTTTTGCCACGGTTTTGTCGCAGGTTGGTACATGTGTTTTAATGCATTCAATGCAATAAAGCACATTGAAAAAAAAAAGTGTAATTTCCTTCTGATAGATAGGTAGATAGAATGATAGATAGATAGATAATAGACAGAGGAATAGAGGGATAGGTAGATAGATAATAGGTGGATAGATAGATAGATAATAGATGGATAGATGGATGGATGGATAGATAGATAATAGATGGATAGATAGATAATAGATAGATAGATAATAGATGGATAGATAGATAATAGATGGATAGATAGATTAAAGATGGATAGATAGATAGATAGATAGATAATAGATGGATAGATAGATAATGGATAGATAGATAGATAATAGATAGATAGATAGCTAGATAGATAGATAATGGATTGGTTGATAGATATTACAACTTTTATTTATGAGGTGACGTCATTCTATTTCTCACCGACCGTGAGAAATGACCTGGAGCTACCACTGCAGCATCGTTCACGGGGCTGCATTGAGTGCTATGTCAGACGGCGCTGAATCAGTCTGCAAGAGTCGTGGGACATCGTGTGGATTACGCCGGACCTGGAGGGGTATTTGGGTATTTTAATAAAGTGGTGAAAGAGGGGGATTTTTTGAGTTTTATTTTAAATAAAGGATTTCTCGGTGTTGTGTTTATTTACTTTACTTACAGATTAGTCATGGCATGTCATAGATAGAGATGAGCAATGTTCGAATCGAACCGTTCGTCAATTTCACATTCGAGTTGTTTTGGGCGATGTTTGAGTCATTCGACGAACTCGAACGATTTGCTTCACGTTCGACAGTTCGAGTTAACGTTCGATAACGATTGGATCACCAAAAGCGTGGCTTTTCACAATAAGGCTATGTGCGCACGTTGCGTATTTGCATGCGTCCTGCGTCCCCAGCACAATCCCTCTCGCTTTCCTACTCACCGATCAGCTGCACAGCTGTCACAAAGCTCTGGCGGCTTTTCCTCTTTTAAAAATGGCTGCAGCTCATTATTCAATCTCGTATTCCCTGCTATCCCTGCCCACCGGCGCCCATGATTGGTTGCAGTCAGACACGCCCCCACGCTGAGTGACAGCTGTCTCACTGCAACCAATCACAGCCGCCGGTGGGCGGGTCTATATCGTGTAGTAAAATAAATAAATAATTAAAAAAAAAACCTGCGGTCCCCTACAATTTTGATACCAGACAAGATAAAGCCACATGGCTGGAGGCTGGTATTGTCAGGATGGGGAGTGCCACATTATGGGGAGTCCGCCAACCTTAACAATATGAGCCAGCAGCCACCCGGAATTGCCGCATCCATTAAATGCGACAGTCCCGGGACTCCACCCAGATCATCCCGAATTGCCCTGGTACGGTGGCAATCAAGGTAATAAGGAGTTAAATGGCACTAAGTCCTAGGTTTATCATGGCAGGCGTCTCCCCAAGATACCTTCGATGATTAACCTGTAAGTGAAAGTAAATAAACACACACAAAGAAAAATCCTTTATTTAGAATAAAAGACAAAAAAAACCCCCTCATTTACCACTCTATTAATCCCCAAACACCCATCCAGGTCCGACGTAATCCACACGATGCTTTCAGTTCTGCTACATGAACCTGACAGGGAGCACCGTAGAACACAACCGCTCTGTGTCAGTTCCATGCAGCAACTAAAGTGAGCCGCGCTGTCACCGGAGACTTCACTCAGGTAGTGCCTGCATGTATGCGTTGATGATGATGGGGGCGGTATTGCTTGCATGTGTGCGGGGATTATGATGGAGGCGGTTGTGCCTGCGTGTGTGCAGTGATGATGATGGGGCGGTAGTGCTTGCGTGTGTGCGGGGATGATGATGGGGGCGGTAGTGCCTGCGTTTGTGCGGTGATGATGATGGGGGCGGTAGTGCCGGGATGTGTTCGGGGGATGATGATGGGGGCGGTAGTGCTTGCCTGTGTGCAGTGATGATGATGGGGGTGGTAGTGCCGAGGTGTGCGGGGATGATGATAGGGGCAGTAGTGCTTGCGTGTGTGCGGTGATGATGATGGGGGCGTTAGTGCCTGCGTGTGTGCAGTGATGATGATGGGGGCGGTAGTGCCGGGGTGTGTGTGAGGCTGAGGATGGGGGTGGAAGTGCCGGGGTGTGTGCAGGGATGATGATGGCTGCGGTACTGCTGGGGTGTTTGCGGTGATGATGATGGGGCAGTAGTGCTTGCGTGTGTGCGGGGATGATGATGGGGGCGGTAGTGCCTGTGTCGCGGGCGGAGGAGTGGACGCTACGCTCACCCACTGCTCGGGTCCGGCTGCTGCTGCTGCTGCTCGGTGGTGGCTCGAGCGGTGGGCCGGATCCCGGGGACTCGAGCGGCGCTCCTCGCCCGTGAGTGAAAGGGGGGTGGTTTGGTTTAGGGATATTGTCCGTGACGCCACCCACGGTTGTGGTGAGGTTGTGACACCACCGCTGCTCTGGACGGGGATCCCGAGAGCGATGACAGGGAGCAGCTTGGATGTTGGTTCTCCCCTCCATGGGTAGGGGGGTTGGTTATCCCGGGGTCCGATGAGGGGTAGGGATGAATGGCAGGCGGGTTACGGGGCCTGGTGAGGTGCAGGGTCGCGGGGGCAGCGCTGTGCCGCACGGCACGGTGGTACTAACTCAGCCAATGACGAATGCAAAGTCTCCGGTAAAACAAACGGCTGGATGGACGGGTCCCACAGATGGCTGCGGTGTTTCTCCTCCCGGCAGGTTGATGGTGACTGCCTTTCCCTGCACCTGTGTTGTGTTACGGTTCCAATGGCTTCCCACCGGTAACCCGCTCCCCAGCTTGGATGGAGGCTGAGTGAGCCCCTTTTGCCCGCAGGCTCTGGCCCTGGGAACTGTAGCCTTGTCGGTGACTGTGTTTCCCTCTACGGTTTGAGCGGTTGCCTTCAATCGGGTCTTGAGTGCTGGGAAACCCCGGAGGTTCCCTTCGCTAACGGATTTGACAAATTCAACGGCGACTCCTAGCCTTGTCGGGGTCCGTAAGCCCTGCCGGATGGTGCTGGCTTCTCTTCACTCTCCGATCCGGTACTGCCGGGCCACCGCCCGTCCACGGTCCTTACGGTTCGCTCCAATCAGCCTCTCCTGCAGACGGTCACCACCGTCTGCCAACCTTGCTGTACCGTCCGGGCCACACACCCGGACGCCTTCAGACTGCTCCTCTACCACTTTACTTCCTCTCTCCTCAACTTCAAAACTCTATCTCCCTTCTGCCTTTTCCCGCCTTCAGGACTGTGAACTCCTCGGTGGGCGGGACCAACCGCCTGGCCCACCCCCTGGTGTGGACATCAGCCCCTGGAGGAAGGCAACAAGGATTTTGTGTTTGGCTTCGGTGTGCCTAACCGGGGTGTGGGGTGTGTTGGTGTAGTTCTGTGACGACCTGGCTTGTCCAGGTTGCCACATTCCCCCTTAGTAAAATGCAGACCGTCTGCGGGCTGCCCGTCCATCACCGGTTTTATTTTAACTGTAAAAAGATAAAAACGGTATACATGTAAACAAGCATTTTTTCTTTTTTCAATCTTCCCACATGGGGAGGCACATTTCTTAAACGTTACCAACATTTTTAATAAATACGGTTACGGCTTCCGCTCTTCTCCCACCCAAGCAACCTGGCCCTGATGCTGCCCCTAAGCAAATGGGCAGCACCCCTTGACCCCAGTCCAGCACCAAGTTGCCCGAGCGGGTTCTGTCCCTTTCAGGGGACCCACGTCCATGGGGACCCCTGAACCCCCGGAGGATCGCCACCAGTTCCGGTGGTGGCTGGGCCCCAGCTTACTCTACTGCGGGCCCTTCCTCCAACCTGCCTCTCCGGAGGCGGTCACGGTTTCAAGCCAACAACATTTTTATTTACATCCCACTAGTTTGTGGTTGCCCTGCCAGTTCTAGGGCTTGTCCGTAAGCAGTTCCTTACGCAAGGATATAGACAGTCCCCACGGGGACAACAGTTGCCGGCAATGACCGGTTCAATCACGGTTGTTAATCAGGTAAACTTTCGGTTGATCATTTTCACTTTTCATTCTCAAACTTTTAAACTGTACTCTCAACACACAAAGCCCCCCTCTAAAGAGTAGTTTCCCTGTACCTAAGTGGGTGTCTACCTAGGTTGGGACGAGTGGACCTTCGGGGCCCGGTATCAGTGGTAACAGGCAATGGGGCAGGGGGAACAACCAGTTCCTCCTACCTGCTATCATATGGGACAGACGGAGGCGTAGGGGAGCTGGGTACAGGTTCATCCCTGGGCACTGGCTCATGGTTGATCACTTCCATTACTTCCTCATCCACGGGTTGTGGGAACAGTATCACTGGAAGAATCACCGCGCCGTTCTGCGTAGGCCAGTCTGCCGGAAAATCACCCATCATAGTATGGATCACCTCCTTTTCTTTCTCCGCCGGTCTGGGAACTGGAGTTTCAGCCGCTACCCTCAACGCGGGGGGGCACCTCTTTAGATGGTCCCGGGAAACCGTGGCCAGAGTTCCTCCTTGGTCACGGCTGATATGGTAAGCCTTCCCATTCTCCCATCCTGTGGGCTGTATTACATACGGGGTTTGTTCCCATTGATCATCCAGCTTGTGGGTCCTCCTTTTTCGCTTCAGCACTACATCTCCAGGCTGGAAGGGACCAGTAGACGCCTTCTTGTTGAAGCGCTGCTCCTGTTGTCCCTGACTTCGACACAAGTTCTTTTCAACATATTCCTGGATCTGTCGATACTGCACCCTCCGCCGAGTGTCCCATTCAGCTGTCGAAGGGAGCGCTTCCGGGGCTTCCAACCCCATTTCTAAATCCACTGGCAGCCTGCTGGGGCGAGCCCTCATCAGGTATGCTGGAGTGCATTTTGTCGAGCTGGAAGGGATGTTGTTATACATATCGACCAAGTCAGGTAGCTTCTCCGGCCACAGGTTCCGCTCTTCCAGCGGCAACGTCTTAAGGAGGCCCAGGACCAGGTGGTTCATCTTTTCACACATGCCGTTGGTTTGGGCATGGTAAGCCGTGATCCGGATTTTCTTGCAGCTGTACAACTGGCAGAATTCTTGGAATACCTCCGCTTCAAAGGCCGGACCTTGATCGGTAAGCACCTTCTCAGGGTACCCATGTGGTCGGCAGAAATAAGCCTGGAACGCTCTAGCGGCAGTACGGCCGGTTAGGTCTTTGACTGGGACAACCACCATGAACCTTGAGTAGTGGTCCACAATGGTTAGAGCGTAGGTGTACCCACTTCGGCTGGGGGTGAGCTTTACATGGTCCAGGGCAACCAGCTCCAGCGGTTGATCCGTAATGATCGGGTGCAGGGGTGCCTTCTGGCTGGCCTCGTCTTTCCTCCTCAGCGTGCAAGGGCCACATTCTCGGCACCAGGCCTCCACAGATTCCCGCATTCCACTCCAATGGAACCGCTCTCTTAACAACATCTCCAGTTTCTTCCACCCGAAGTGCCCAGCACCATCATGGTACGCTTGCAGGACAGTGGGCACGTTAGCTTGGGGAATCACCAGCTGGCGGATCTTCTCATGGGTCTTCGGATTAATCAGCTCACGATACAACTTCCCCTGGTGTAGATACAGCCGGGTCCGTTCTCGCCACAGGCGTTGGGCTTCGGCAGGGGCGGCAGGGTCTATCCCAGCAGCGCCCTGTTCCACCAGGGTCTTGACCAGGCGGACAGCGGGTGCCTGGTCCTGAGCTTCCTGCCACTCCTGACTGGGCAGCAGGTCCAGGTTCACCCGTTGTTGATGGACATGCACCTTCTCGGTAGACGGCCGGTGAAATGCAGGTAACTCAATCTCTTCGAGGTTATCATCCTCGGGCCCCTCTTCCGACAGGTGGGGCATCCGGGAGAGTGCATCGGCATTAACGTTGGCACGGCCGGCCCTGTACTTGATGGTGAAATCGTAGTTGGCTAGCCTGGCCACCCACCGCTGCTCCAACGCGCCCAGCTTGGCTGTGTCCAGGTGGGTCAGCGGGTTATTGTCCGTGAAAGCGGTGAATTTAGCCGCTGCCAAGTAATGGCGAAACCGCTCGGTGATAGCCCACACCAGTGCCAGGAGCTCAAGCTTGAAAGAGCTGTAGTTCTCAGGGTTCCTCTCAGTTGGTCGGAGCTTTGGGCTAGCATAAGCAATCACCTTCTCCTTCCCGTCTTGGACCTGGGATAGGACCGCCCCCAAGCCCACATTGCTGGCATCGGTGTAGAGGATGAATGGGTGGCTGTAATCAGGGTACGCTAGGATTTCCTCTCCGGTCAGGGCTGCTCTCAGCTGACGGAAGGATTCCTCATGCCTTTCTTCCCACACCAGTGGGGCTCCTAGGGGTCTACCACCTTTGGTCTGTCCCACGAGGAGGCCTTGCATGGGGGCAGCCATCTTCGTGTACCCTTTGATGAAGCGGCGATAGTACCCCACCAGGCCCAGGAACTGCCTCACTTCCCTCACCGTGGTCGGCCTCGGCCAGTTCTGGATGGTGGTGATTTTCTCGGGGTCGGGGGTGACACACTCCGCACCCACCACGTTTCCTAGGTACTGCACTTTGGGCTTCAGCAGATGACACTTGGAGGGCTTCAGCTTCATCCCATACTTAGCAAGGGACGTGAACACCTTGGCTAGGTGCTCCAGGTGGGCTTCATACGTTTGTGAGTACACAATCACATCATCCAAGTACAGCAAGACGGTCTCGAAATGTAGGTGTCCCAGACAGCATTCCATCAGCCGTTGGAAGGTCCCGGGGGCATTGCACAGCCCGAACGGCATGCTGTTGAACTCGCAGAGTCCCATAGGAGTGGTAAATGCAGTCTTCTCTCCGTCTTCTGGGGCCACAGCCACCTGCCAGTACCTGCTGGTGAGGTCGAGGGTGGAAAAGTAATTGGCGGTTCTCAATGCAGCCAGGGACTCTTCAATGCGGGGCAGAGGGTAAGCGTCCTTATGCGTTATCTGGTTAATCTTCCGGTAATCCACACACATCCGTATGGTGCCGTCCTTCTTCTTAACCAGCACCAACGGGGCGGCCCAGGGACTACAACTGTCCCTAATAACCCCTGCCTCCTTCATGTTCCTCAACATGTCCTTGGCACATTGGTAGTGTGCAGGGGGAATAGGCCTGTACCTCTCTTTAATAGGGGGTGTTCACCGGTGGGGATGTGGTGTTGGACCCCTTTAATCTGCCCAAAATCTAGAGGATGTTTGCTAAAAACTCGCTCATACTCCTGTACCACCCGGTATACCCCTTCTTTGTGATGTGTAGGGGTATCGTCAGTGCCCACGTGTAGCTCTCGGCACCACTCGTCTAACTTCCCCTGGGCTGGGTGAGTGCTGGCAGTAGGCGGTGAGATTGGGGAACCGGCCTCGTGGATGGTGTAGGGATCTAGAGTGAGCAACTTGGCAAGGGTAGCGTACCGGGGAAGCCTGACCTCTTCTTCCCCGCAGTTCAGCACCCTCACGGTCACTCTCCCCTTCTTTATGTCTACCACCCCTCGGGCGGCCATTACTGTGGGCCAGTGTTCGGAGGGCATGGGCTCTATCATGGCGGGGTAGTCACGCCCCTGGGGCCCTACCGCTGCCGTACACCAAATCATCATCTCACTCCTGGGAGGCACAATCAAAGGGGCTGCATCCATCACTCTCACTCCTCCAATCTCCCCTCCCGTCGAGTTCACATGCTGGCGATACATCAGGGCCCGGATCTCACGCTGCACAGCTCTCTGTCGGCTTCCCGCCGCTGTGGCGGCCAGCTGCTGCAATAGGGTCAGCACGTCACTCATACAGTGCTCCATCACATTAGTCCCTAGCACTACCTTTGGGTTATGATCACTGGATTCATTCACTATCACAATCATTCCCTGGTGCTGCAGTTCAGCTCGTCCCACGGTCATGGCCACTTGTTTGTACCCTACCTGGGTCAATGGAAGTCCATCAGCGGCAATCAGTGTCATACTGGCGTCTGGGGGGGCTAGTGTGTCTGTTCCCCAATACCGTTGATACAGTGTGTATGGTATGCTGGTTACCTGTGATCCAGTGTCCAGGAGAGTCATCAGCGGGATACTGTCCACTGCCACGAGGATGATGGGTCGGGCTCCGATGTACCGGTCCCGCCAGTCTGGGGGGCCATGGGGTTCTACTCCTGAGGATTGGCCCGTGGCCCCAGGGGTTGCTCGTTTAAAAGACACCGTCGGGAGTAGTGGCCGGGCTTGCTGCACCTGTATCAAATCGGGGGTCTATACCGTGGGTCATTGGCCCTTCTCCGCTGCATCCGCAACTCGGTCTCAAAGGCAGTTTGTAGCTTTTCAAAGATGGTGGCTACAGAGGACCGGTGCCCCTCGGCCCAGGTCTCCGCCTCCTGCTCAGCCGCGCCGGTTAGCTGCCCCAGCACTACCGCTGCACGTTGCTTATCAGTTAGGGGGTACAATTCCAGCAGCGGGCTAAGCTTCTTCCGGAAGACCTGCAATGCATCAGGTTTCCCATCGTACTGCGTCAGCCAGGTAGCTCCGGGCACATAGGGCAAGGAGAACGGCATCACCTGAGCGAGAGCTGGGGCCACGGCGCCTCCCGCTAGTGCGGCCGGGACCTGGGCGGGCACATTCCTGTCCGCGGGTGCCACTGCGACTGCGACCGCCGCTCCTCCAGCGGCTTCATCAGGCGCAGACATCTTGTTTCCGTCCCCCTTAGTCTTTTTCCGGCTCCTCCTCTACAGGGGCGGGGTTTCGGTTTTCGTGCCTCCACTACTCGGGAAGACGCTCGAGCGGGGACTTTTGGCGGCTTCTCAATATTTTCGGCGGTAAGATCCTGTTCGTGACACCAAGTTGTCGCGGGCGGAGGAGGGGACGCTACGCTCACCCACTGCTCGGGTCCGGCTGCTGCTGCTGCTGCGGCTCGGTGGTGGCTCGAGCGGTGGGCCGGATCCCGGGGACTCGAGCGGCGCTCCTCGCCTGTGAGTGAAAGGGGGGTGGTTTGGTTTAGGGATATTGTCCGTGACGCCACCCACGGTTGTGGTGAGGTTGTGACACCACCGCTGCTCTGGACGGGGATCCCGGGAGCGATGACAGGGAGCAGCTTGGATGTTGGGTCTCCCCTCCATGGGTAGGGGGGTTGGTTATCCCGGGGCCCGGTGAGGGGAAGGGATGAATGGCAGGCGGGTTACGGGGCCTGGTGAGGTGCAGGGTCGCGGGGGCAGCACTGTGCCGCACGGCACGGTGGTACTCACTCAGCCAATGACGAATGCAAAGTCTCCGGTAAAACAAACGGCTGGATGGACGGGTCCCACAGATGGCTGCGGTGTTTCTCCTCCCGGCAGGTTGATGGTGACTGCCTTTCCCTGCACCTGTGTTGTGTTACGGTTCCAATGGCTTCCCACCGGTAACCCACTCCCCAGCTTGGATGGAGGCTGAGGGAGCCCCTTTTGCTCGCAGGCTCTGGCCCTGGGAACTGTAGCCTTGGCGGTGACTGTGTTTCCCTCTACGGTTTGAGCGGTTGCCTTCAATCGGGTCTTGAGTGCTGGGAAACCCCGGAGGTTCCCTTCGCTAACGGATTTGACAAATTCAACGGCGACTCCTAGCCTTGTCGGGGTCCGTAAGCCCTGCCGGATGGTGCTGGCTTCTCTTCACTCTCCGATCCGGTACCGCCGGGCCACCGCCCGTCCACGGTCCTTACGGTTCGCTCCAATCAGCCTCTCCTGCAGACGGTCACCACCGTCTGCCAACCTTGCTGTACCGTCCGGGCCACACACCCGGACGCCTTCAGACTGCTCCTCTACCGCTTTACTTCCTCTCTCCTCAACTTCAAAACTCTATCTCCCTTCTGCCTTTTCCCGCCTTCAGGACTGTGAACTCCTCGGTGGGCGGGACCAACCGCCTGGCCCACCCCTTGGTGTGGACATCAGCCCCTGGAGGAAGGCAACAAGGATTTTGTGTTTGGCTTCGGTGTGCCTAACCGGGGTGTGGGGTGTGTTGGTGTAGTTCTGTGACAACCTGGCTTGTCCAGGGCGCCACACCTGCATGTGTGTGGGGATGATGATGAGTGCGGTAGTGCCGGGGTGTGTGCGGGGATGATGATGAGTGTGGTAGTACTGGGGTGTGTGCGGTGACAATGGTGGTTCGCTCTCTCTCTCGGCTTAACGCAACGCGTTTCACAGGAATCCGTTGCCTTTATATCACACTATTTACAACACATCCGTCACATGCGTCACACAACGCATTGTGATGGATGCCATTCAACGAAAGTGGAAAAGTACCTTCTGCTGTCAGCGGGCTTGGAGCCGAGCTGAATGGCATAGCAAGCATCCAGCGCGCATACATTCTGCATCAATTCTGCAGTCACAATACATCCACATGTGCTGCCAAATCGCTGCAGAATTATACGCATGGACACTACGCAATGTACGCAATGTTAATAATAATATCCAAATTCAGTGTATAGTGTGCGGGGGGGGGCGGGGGTTCCTGAAATAATGGCGATCTCCATCTTTTTTTTCCCTAACCGCGTGTATGTCACATGTCCTTGCCCTATAAAGACTTTGAGTAGTTTCAATTTTGGACACCATAGGAGTTTACTCTGTGTATACGTACTTCATACCAGAACTGGCTCATCTGGATCGATCCGTGCACCTCCTGATTTGCCCTGTGGCTTCTACACTGGTAAGCTGAACCTTTTTTTTGTGCTTTCTATGTGTTTGTATGTGTTTGTGTTTGCCTGCCATTGTTTTCAATGGGGTTCGAAGGTGTTCGTCGAACGTTCGTCGAACACACCCGCCGTTCGACGAACCGAACTCGAACACTAGGGGGTGGCTCATCTCTAGTCATAGATGCTGCCATTACTAATCTTGGACTTAGTGGCAGCTATGGGCTGCTGCCATTAACTCCTTATTACCCTGATTGCCACCGCAGAGTCCCGGGACTGTCGCATCTAATGGATGCGGCAATTCCGGGCTGCTGCTGGCTGATATTTTTAGGCTGGGAGGCTCCCCATAACGTGGGGCTCCCCATCCTGAGAATACCAGCCTTCAGCCGCGAGGCTTTATCTGGCTGGTATCAAAATTGGGAGGGGACTGCACACCGTTTTTTTACAATTATTTATTTATTGCACTGCATAATGTAGACCCGCCCACCGGCGGCTGTGATTGGTTGCAGTGAGACAGCTGTCACTCAGCGTGGGTGCTCATCTAAATGCAACCAATCACAGCCACCGGTGAGCAGGGAAGGCGTGCATATGTTATGAAACACAAAAGAACACATAAGTCCATATATAACATTTGCATTGTGCATTCGGAGGCATGTCTGCATACATAACTGTTGATGTTCTTAAGTGTATGTTACAATTTGCATGTGCATATATTATATATCATATGGCCTTTGTGCACTTTCATATATAAGCCTATCCCTGTGTAATATGTTGTAATCATGCTCTCCATATCACCGTTGAATTCTATGCATCTTAGGCTGCTTTCACACCTCCGGTTTCTGCAATGCGGCACACTCCGGCACTTTGCAGGAAAGTCGCAACCGTTTTTTTTTGCTGCCGGTTGCGTTTTTTCTGCATAGACTTTAATTAGTGCCACATTGTGCCGCAAGGCCTTGCGTTCCATCCGGTTTTTGCCGCATGCGGCAGATTTAGCCGATGCGGCGGTCGGATGGAACGTTGCCTAGCACGTTTTTTCGTGCGGCAAAAAAAACCGCATTGCGCCGCATTCGGCCGATGCGGCGCATTTTTCAATGCATGCCTATGGCGGCCGTATGCGGCGCGATGCGGCAAAAACCGCATCCGGCCGCCGCATGCGGTTTTTGCCACTGCGCATGCTCAGTAGCATGCCGCAAGCGGCAAAAACCGGACGGGCCGCATGGGAAAAACTTATGCAAAGGATGCGGTGTTTTCACCGCATCCGTTGCATAGCTTGCACAGCCGGATTGAGCCGTAGAGCTCAAGCCGGATGTGTGAAAGCAGTTTTATTGATACCAACATACCGTATATATTTTTTGATACCACCTTTGAGAGGCCTTTAAATGATCAAGGATGGTGCTTGTAATGTATTTATATATAGATATATATATATATATATAAAAAATATATAATATAAGCTTTTTTAGCACCATTTTGATCATTTCTTGGCTTCTCATGAATTTTTTCTCCCCCATTTCATTACTTGTACCCTGGTTTCTTAACATTTTCCTGGCACGCACAACTGCCCTGATTGTGTCTTTGTGTGTTGATTTTTAGTCTCACTATTTCACTGTCTGTGTGATCTCGTTCGCATTTTCAATAAAACATTTATATATTTATAATCCTTGGGTATTTAGCCTTTATTTAATATTCATGATTATGAACAGAGTCAGGTTGTAGTAATTAGTGCATATGTTATGAGACTAATGAGCGGCGGCTAGGGAAGATGAAAGAGCTGCCGCGGGAGCAGTGTGACAGCCGCCCGATGATCGGTAAGTATGACGCGCTTGCTCCTACCCCTTTGTGCCCGATTCTGGTCCCCATAGACTTTATATGGGGAGCAGTATCTGGCCAAATACTAGCCCTCCGAGTGTAAGTTGCCTGATTTCTATGTGTCTGTGTATGATACATGTATGTGTCTGTGTATGATACATGTATGTGTCTGTGTGTGTTTGATATGTGTTTGTTTACTGTCTGATCAATTTCATATTCCTCTTCTAGTGACATCACTTCCTTGCAAAACGCAGTGAAGTGATGATCACTATGTCCCAAAACCGCGAAATAACGCAGGAAAACGCAATGAAACGCACATAATTTGCTACCTGCGTTATTCCCTGCGGGATTTCACAATTACATTACAGTCAATGGAGTGAAATGCCGCAGCTACCTGTGGAAAAGAAGTGACATACAATTCTTTTTGCTGCGGGAATCCCGCAGCTAAACCTGTAGCTATCAAAATTCGCCTAGTGCGCACAGCATTTTTTTTTCCCCATAGGTTTTGCTGGTGAATCACTGCAGAAAGGTTATGAACATTTTCTGCAGCGAAACATGCAGCAAATCCGTGGGAAATCAGTGGTAAAACCCGCCTAGTGCGCAGATACCCTTAGCTAGCAATACAAAAAATGCAGCAGGAGCCCACGCATTTTTTTTTAAATTATTTATTTAAATAACTAAAAAAAAAAAGGGGTTCCCTGTATTTTGATTGCCTGACGTCACAGTACTGTAAAAATAAATCATTAAAAAAAAGACTTAGCGCTCCGCGGTATTTTTGATTCTCAGCGCAGATAAAGCGGATGGCTATGGACTGCCACCCCAATCTGCCTGGCATTAGCGTTACCTTGGCTGGCAATCAAAATACAATGAAGCCCATTACATTTTTTATATAAAAAAATAATTAAAAAAAATGCGTGGGCTCCCGCTGTATTTTGATCGTCAGTCAGGTAAAGCCAGGCAGCTGGGGGCTGGGATTCTCAGCAGCCCGCAGCCACCCCTGGAAATGGCGCATTGTTTCATAGCGCCATTTCCAGGTGCTTTACCCGGCTCGTCCAGCAGCCCTGATGGCGATGGCTCGCTGGGTAATAAAGGGGTTAATACCAGCTTTGTATTCTCAGATGGTACTAAGCCCGAAATTCATGGTGTCATGCCAAAATAGACATGGCCACCATGAATTTCTAGGAAACAGTAAAAAAAAACAAAAAACACAACACAGAGAAAAAAAATGTTATTAGAATAAAAACAAAAAACATTTAGAGACTCCATCTTTATTATAAAAAAATCCTTAGGCGGGCTTTGCAAGCCGATGCTGCGATGTCGCACGCGATAGTCCCCGCCCCCGTCGCAGGTACGATATCTTGTGATAGCTGACGTAGCGAAAATTATCGCTACGCCAGCTTCACATGCACTCACCTGCCCTGCGATCGTCGCTCTGGCTGGCGACCCGCCTCCTTCCTAAGGGGGCGGGTCGTGCAGCGTCATAGCGATGTCACACGGCAGGCGGCCAAAAGCAGTGGAGGGGCGGAGATGAGCAGGATGTAAACATCCCGCCCACCTCCTTCCTTCCGTAGAGCTGCCGGCGGCAGGTAAGGTGAAGTTCCTCGCTCCTGCGGCGTAACACACAGCGATGTGTGCTGCCGCAGGAACGAGGAACAACATCATACCTGTCGTGGCAGCATAATTATAGAAAAGTCGTAGCCTGCAACGATGATACGATAACGACGCTTTTGCGCTCGTTAATCGTATCATGTAGAATTTACACACAACGATGTCGAAAGTGACGCCGGATGTACGTCACTTTCGATTTGACCCCACCGACATCGCACGTGCGATGTTGCAACATGCAAAGCCGCCCTTAGTCCGACGTAATCCACTAGGACAGCAATGTCAGCTTCATCACTCTGTGCAGACACAGTGTATACATTGTCAACTGTATACATTTCAACTCTGCTTCATCACTGTGCACAGACAGTGTATACACAGTGAGAAGCACAGAGAGCCATGTCAGGTCTGCTGCATCCCTCTGGCTAGTAAAAAAAAGCTAGTATTAACTCATTATTACCCAGCGAGCCACCCGGCTCCAGGGCTGTTGGAAAAGTTGGATACAGCGCCAGATGATGGCGCTTCTATGAAAGCGCCATTTTCTGGGGCGGCTGCGGACTGCAATTCGCAGCAGAGGTGCCCAGAAACCTCGGCCTAACCTGTGCTGCGGATCCAATCCCCAGCTGCCTAGCTGTACCCGGCTGGACACAAAAATCGGGCGAAGCCCACGTTGTTTTTTTTTTTTTAGAACTATTTCAAAAATTCATGAATTAAGTAAAAAAAGGGCTTCCCTATATTTGTAGTTCCCAGCCGGGTACAAATAGGCAGCTGGGGGTTGGGGTCAGCCCGTACCTGCCTGCTGTACCTGGCTAGCATACAAAAATATAGCGAAGCGCACGTCATTTTTTTTGTAGTTTTTTGGCAAAAAAAATAAAAAATGCTTCCCTGGATTTTCCATTGCCAGTGAAGGTAACACCAAGCAGTGCGGGTTAGCAGCCAGTAGCTGCTTGGATTACCCTTTGCTAGCAATACAAAAAATGCAGCGGGAGCCCATATATATTTTTTTTAATTATTTATTTAAATAACTAAAAACAAAATGGGCTTCCCTGTATTTTGATTGCCTGACATCACAGTGCTGTAAAAATAAATCTTTAAAAAAAAGACGTAGCGCTCCGCGGTATTTTTGATTCTCAGTGCAGATAAATCAGACAGCTACGGGTTGCCACCCCCATCTGCCTAGCATTACCTTGGCTGGCAATCAAAATACAGGGAAGCCCATTAATTTTTTTTATTTAAAAAATAATTTAAAAAAATGACGTTGGGTCCCCCCATTTTTGATAGCCAGCTACGGTAAAGCAGACAGCTGTAGCCTGAAAACCACAGCTGGCAGCTTTACCGTGGTTGGGGATCCAATGTGGAGGTCACACCAGGCACTTTTTTTATAATTATTTTATAAATATTAATAATTACAAAAAAAGTAGGGCCCCCCCCAAATTGGATCACCAGCCAAGGTAAAGCGGACAGCTGTGGTCTGGTATTCTCAGGGTGGGAAGGTCCATAGTTATTGGTCCTTCACAGCCTTAAAATAGCAGGCCGCAGGCGCCCCAGAATTGGCGCATCCACTGTATGCGCCAATCCTGGCGCTTCACCCCAGCTCATCCCGTGCCCTGGTGTGGTGGCAAACGGGGTAATAAATGGGGTTGATACTAGCTGTAAGGTCACCTGACTCACAAGCCCAGCAGTTTGTGATGTCATGGCGTCTATCAGATACCCGACATCACAAACTGTCAGCACTAACAAAACAAATAGACGAAAAAAAATGTATTTGAAAAAACACTCCCCAAAACATTCCCTCTTTCACCAATTTATTGTAAGGAAAAAAAAATAAGGGGGTCCCACGATGACTCTGGACCGTCTAGAATATGGGGGGACACGCTCAGGGAACGTGTCCCCCATTTTCTAGGAGTGCAGACCCTCCATGTGAGGAGTGTAGGTGCAATGAATCTGCACCCACTCTCCCCGGGTCCACAGCAGCAGAGTTCATGTCGTAACTGTTGCTACCAAAACTGCAATGCCCTGCTCATGAGGTGAGGGCATGCCTAATCAGGAGAACAATCCTACATTTCCAAATATTGGTATTTGCTGATATTATTGCTATTCCACCTACTATATATTGAGGATAGGATCTTGGAGATGGAATACCCCTTTAAGTCCAGTTATCCAGCTGAATGAATACTAAACAACAGAGCTCGCTATTTAGACATGTTTTCTTGTGGCATATAACGAACTCTCATGTTTGGTAGTCGTTCAGCAGGGCAACAGAAATAGCAAATCCCTCCATTTGTAAATGTAGTATAGCTCTCCTGATCAACTATGTTCCTTACCTCATGAGCAGGGCATTGCAGTAGCTTACAGATGCATGGTTACCACCACTCACTGTGTCTGAACACAGGAAGCTGAGCTGACAGCCGCTCTGTGCATGCGGCAGCGTCTATTGTGAAGGAGGGGACTGCGGGGGATCAACGCTGCACAGGTACCGTGGGACACCGGGGAACACCGGTGGGGTTATACGGGGTGACCTGGCAGGGCCTGGGGAGGAGTTTCTGTCGCATGTGTCATGGCACATGCGACAGAAATCAGAGGAGTAGGGTGAATGCGGCCGGCGCGCTGCTGTGCGCGTGGCCATCTTGGATTTTTGGGAGGTGGTCGGGGGGGCACTTTGGCGACACCGAGGGACCGGAGGGGACTGGGGAGGAGATTTATCTCCCATCTGACATGTTTGTTCATGCCAGATGGGAGATAAATAATTTTTTACCGGCGCTGTCATTTACTGTAACATGATCACTGGTATACGGTGTATACTGGTGATCACATGAGCGGGGACCGGAAAAGCTACCCCTAAAACCCCGGAGATTTTCTGGCCCTGGGGGGCGCTATTCACTTATTTCTGCCTGCTGTTTATAAATGGCAGATTAGAATAAGGCTACATTCACACGACCGATCCATTTTTGCGGTCCACAAAAAACGGTCTGTTTTTTTCACGGGTGCATCCGTGTGGCATCCGTTTCTGTTCCGTATTGTTAGGTCCGGGTGGTGGATCCACTGGGCCGTGCACCCCACCGGAGGCCTGGGTGCACGTTAGCCAGAGCACTAGCATTGCCGGGACTGTGTCCCACCGGGGACGGGTAGAACAGTCACTGGGGCTTCAGAGTTCCTGGAGACAGTGCAGGAATCCGGCACAAGTGCCGGGTAGGAATGTCAGGCAATAGTATTGATCACAGGACACGGCATAAGGGGGACCTGAGCACCTAGCTTTCAAGACAAGGCTTACAAGACATGTTGATCAGGCCCCGCCCACATGGCAAGGCCAGTCTTATATACCCAGCACAGCCTCATGTCATATCCTGCTGCAGCAGTGCTGGGCCCATAAGACCAGGTGAGTGGGCGCGGCCCAACCCTATACAGAAGCATGAGTCAGACACATGAGACTGGGGACAGGACACAGAAAAGCACGAGCGGGAGCGGCAGCTGTGACCGGTGGACACGTGGACCGGATCAGTGGGTAAGGAGCGGTGCCGTGCAGGTGTGACCGGATCAGTGGGTAAGGAGTGGTGTCGGGATGATGCGACCGGATCAGTGGGTAAGGAGCAGTGCCGAGGCATCGGGAGCGTAACACGTATACGGTCCGTATGTCATCTGTTTGTCATCCGTGCGCTTTCCATTTTTTTGGCGTACTGCCAAAAAACTGAAGGAGGGAAAATACATAAATTTACCCAGGATCCATAGCTTCATCCTACATGAGGCGGTCACATGTTCACTCCAGTGCCATTTTCTACTGCTTTTTACAGCGTAGAGTGTTCTGGTGATTTTCTTGTGCTTGTACACTTCATATCAGTCTTTTCTGTCATTATAATGGCAGAAAGACACATAATGTCCCACTCTCCTGCATTTTGTAATTTTGCACCTTTTGGTGCCTTTCATGTGGCACTAAGGGGTGCTTAGCCTTGTATTTACCAAAATAAATAAATAAATTTAAAAAAAATGACGTGGGGTTCCCCCTATTTTTGATAGCCAGCTAGGGTAAAGCAGACGGCTGCAGCCTGCAGACCACAGCTGGCAGCTTCACCTTGGCTGGTAATCCAAAACTGAGGGCACCCCACGCTGTTATTTTAAATTAAATAAATAATTAAAAAAAACACGTAGGGGTCCCCCCAAAATTGGACCACCAGCCAACCAACCATCTGAATGCACACATAAACAGGCTATGAATAATGAGCCATTCAAGGGGTATCAATGGTGTCCCAGGTGTTCTATAGGGCATGCCCCACCAGAGTCAACCAATAAAGCCTGGTGGTAGCACAATAGGGGTCATGCAGTGAATAGTCGTCACCTAATAAGTCAGTCAAAATTATACTACCCAAAGTATGTAGCGTGGAATGAGAGTCATGGCAACACCAGTGGGAGCGTGGCCTGTTTATGTGTGCATTCAGATTCTACTAATAGGGATATATTATATTTGCATATTGTATATTTATGGTCCGATAATTTATGATCTATGACTCTTGGGGTACATGTGCTGTCATTATTCACCTGTTGTATATCACCAAACCCACGAGTTATGCAATAACCATTGATACCCCTTGAATGGCTCATTATGCAAAGCCTGTTCATGTGTTTATTTAGATCCCACCACTAGGGATATATTATATCTGCATATTGTGTATTTATGGTCTGATAATTTATGATCTTTGACCCTTGGGGTACATGTGTCGTCATTATTCACCTGTTTTATATTACTAAACCCACGAGTTATGCAATAATCATTGACATATATATGGGAGGTATAGACAATTAATTCCATTGATATATGCTTATTGAGGGAGCGTATCCGTACCTGTGCTATTCTGCACAATTTTAATTGGTTTTATGACATGTTTTTCGTGTTGTGTGTGTTTTTGGACCCAATAAAATTATATTTATATTAGTATATGAACCAGTCACTGACTATTTTTATACGATTGGGCTGCGCGCCGGTTATGCATGACCTTTCTGTTTTCTCCTCATTGGCTGTGCATGTCACATGTCCTTGCCCTATAAGACCCGGCCATTTTCCCCATCGCCGCCATTATCTCAGTGCTGCGGGTGTGTGTCAGTCACCGCTCCCACTGCTGCTGCTGCTGTGGGCGCTATAAAGTGCAATCGAAACATCGGTTTAGGGAGTAGGGACTAGTTTTAATTTCAGCCCTTTTCAGGGCTAAATTAGAGCAGTTCATAGCCATTTTTGCTAGGCAGGTTTGTGCCAGTGCTGTGCAAGGGTTTTTCACAGCGTCTGTCTAAATCAGCTCAGGCAATTCCTTGGGGCATAGTATCAGCGTTTGTGATAGTCAGTGACGTACCTCTGCTGTAAAGAAAGCTACACCACCTCTCCACTTCTGCTACGCAATTTTAACTGCAAAAAGTGCAGGCAATTCTTTGGGGGATAGTATCATTGTCTATGATAGTCAGTGACATACCTCTGCTGTCAAGAAAGCTACAACACCTCTCCATTCTACACCACCTCTCTATTTCTGCTACGCAATTTTAACTGCAAAAAGTGCAGGCAATTCTTTGGGGGATAGTATCATTGTCTGGGATAGTCAGTGACGTACCTCTGCTGTCAAGAAAGCTACACCACCTCTCCATTCTACACCACCTCTCCATTTCTGCTACGCAATTTTTAACTGCAACAGTGTCCAATTTGTTCACAAAAAAAATGAGTGGCAAAAGGCCAGATGCTGGTGGAAAGGGGAACAGGCGTGTTGGAAAGGAAAACAAGTTTTTGTCCGTGGGGTAGGTGGTAAAGCAACAGTAACATCTGCTGAAGAAAGACCATCTTCCAGCCAAAGTAAGATGTCTACTACTTTCCGTGGACAATCTGATATGATCCCTTTGTTAAGGAAACGACCATTGCTACCAAAGGTAGATGAGGCACAAAAACAGCAGGTGCTTTAATGGATCTCAAGTGCTGCATCAAGTGGCCTCTCCTCCACCTCAACTTCAACATCCCAAAGACTCCAGTCCTCTGAGTTGTCATCCCAGTCACACTTGCTTTCTACCAGCTTTCAAGTCTCCACCCGCCCTGCAGAGTATGGGATAACATAGATGGTTGAGTCTGCAGAGCTGTTCATTCACACTATAGCCTGGGAATCAGTGGTCTGCTCCAAAGCTGCAGTGAGTCCAGACAAGGAAATGATCTGCACTGATGCCCAGAAGCTTTGTGAGTCAGATTCAGGCCCAGATTAAGAAGGTTCTGAGCATAATGTAGACCCTCATTCCCAAACTGTAACTCCTCTTGGTGGAGACAATGAGGAACATGCTGATGATGATGAGACTCAGATACCTGATTGCAATGACAACTTAAGTATTCGGTCAGGGCAGGAAGAGGTTGGCTCTGAGGACGAGGGGAGTGCAAACACACAGGGTGATGATGACGTTGTAGATCCCATTTACTGTCAACCCACTGTCAGGCACTCGATGAGGTCAACAGAGGAGGTGGAGGAGGATGCTACTGATGACGAGGTTAAGTTGCACCTTCCTGGACAGAGACAGAGTACTGGAAGCACGTCAACAACTGCATTCTCAGCCACAACTCTGCCTCTGAGCACAAGTCGGGGTGGCTCTGCAGGACGCATGAGCTCTAAGCCTTGCTTAGCCTGGTCCTTTTTTGACATTGCAAAGGATCTCCCAACTCCTGTCATCTGTAAGATTTGTCGCCAATCTCTAAGTAGAGGCCAAAAACTCACTAGTTTGAGTTCTTCGTCCATGAACCGTCACATGGATATGAAGTATAAGTCGCAGTGGGAAGCTCACTGTGCTACAATGCTTTTGGACGCAGACCTTCCACCTCTTTACCTGCAACAGGCAGTGTGATTGGCAGGTTGTCAGTTGTTTTGGAAGTGGAAACAGCTGCTGGTGTTGAGCTCTCTCAGACATCGAGAGCACCACATTTGGATGAAGGCAACATTATGTCTCCTCCTGCACTTTCCTCACAGACCAGCAGTTTTCCAGGGACACCCTACTCAACATCGTCTCAGCACAGCAGCCAGCCCTCGGCCCCTCAAATGTGGACAAGTAAAAGGCCATTTCCTCCTACTCATGACAAAGCTAAGAGGTTGACTTTCAACATCTGCAAGCTGTTGGCTACAGAAATGCTGCCTTTCCGCCTGGTGGACACACAGGATTTTCTAGACCTTATATCCGTCACAGTACCTCAGTATTAGATGTCCGATCGCCACTACTTCTCCAAGAAGGTGTGCCTGCGTTACACCAGCATGTCGCACACAACATCACCGCTTCCTTAAGAAACTCTGTGTGTGACAGGGTGCCTTTCACCACAGATACTTGGACCAGTAAGCATGGACAGGGGGCTCATGTCGCTGACTGGGCACTGGGTAACTATGGTGAGAGATGGAGAAGGGTCTGCTGTGCAAGTCTTGCCGTCCCCACGAGCTGTGCGTCAATCCTCCGTATGTAGAAGTTCCTCAACTGTTTCTGCCTCTTCCATCTCATATGGGTCCTCCACCTCCGCCCAAAGCCTGTCTGGTCAGGCCACCCGCATTTTAACTGCGCACAAGGAATCCCGCACACCTCCTTACTATGCTGGCAGCACAGCTCAATGGCATCAGGCGGTCTTTAAGTTGAAATGTCTGGGAAATGTGAGTCACACAGCTGACCAGCTGTGGTCAGCTCTGGAGACCGAGTTTCATCAATGGTTGTCTCCACTCAACCATAAAGCCAGGGAAGGCCGTGTGCGACAATGCTGAAAACCTGCATGCGGCCCTTCACCGGGGCAATGTGACACAACTGCCTTGTATGGCTCATGTGTTGAACCTTGTTGTCCAGCAATTTTTAACCAATTATCGCGGCCTACATGGGCTTCTGCACAGGGCACGGTCACTATGTGCTCACTTCCACCGTTCACACGCCGCAGCAGAACGACTTGCATCGCTCCAGAAGTCTTTCGGCCTGCCGGTTCACCGCCTGAAATGCGATGTGCTGACACGCTGGAATTCGACTCTCCACATATTGCAGTGACTGTGGCAGCACCGCCGAGCCCTGGTGCAATACGTTATGACATATAGCCTGTGCCAATGAGATCCAGAGGTGGGGCAGATCACACTGCTGGAGTGGTCTCAGATCAAGGACCTATGCACCCTTCTGCACAGTTTCGACATGGCGACGAAGATCTTTAGCGCTGACAATGCCATTATCAGCATGACAATTCCAGTCATTTACATGCTGGAGCACACTCTAAATAGTATTTGAAGTCAGGTGGTGGGACAAGAGAAAGGGGAGGAAGTACAGGAGGATTCATATGTGGAAGGGATACCAAGATCTACAAGGTACAGACGGTCAGCAGCACCAAGGCGGCAGGCATGGGGCGGTGGGGGAGAGGGATTAACAAGGGCGCATGGTAGCAGTCAAACTGTTGAGGAAGGTGCAGGAGCCCAGGAAGAAATGGAGGACGAACTGGTGATGGGCATGGAAGACTCAGCAGATGAGGGAGACCTTAATCATATTTCTGTTGTGCGAGGTTGGGGGGAGAGGTCAGAGGAAGGAAGCATGATTCTCACCTCACCGCCACCAACACAGCAAGGACTTGGTCCTCCTGGATGCGCAAGACACATGAGCGCCTTCTTGCTGCACTACCTACAACATGACCCTCGGATTGTTCGAATTAGAAGTAATGCTGACTACTGGGTTGCCACACTCTTAGATCCCCGGTACAAATCAAATTTGACAAAATAATTCCTGCCATAGAAAGGGACGCATGTATGCAGGAGTATCATCAGAAGCTGTTACGCAATCTTAGCTCGGCTTTTCTAATAAACATCAGTGATGCACAGAGTGAATCTCACAGTTCTAACTTGCCAACCATGGGACTGTCGAGTCATCATCAGTCAAACCATACCAGCAACACCATATCTGGTGGTAACAGCAATTTTATGGAATCGTTTTATGAATTTTTTAGACCATCCTTTGCAAGGCCACAAGACACAAGAAGTCTGACACATAGTCAACGCCTGGAGAGGATGATAGTATCTCCAAGTGAATATCGATGCCATTACTCTGCAACTGGAGCCTTGCTCATTTTGGGCTTCCAATCTGGATATATTGCCTGAGCTCTCCAATTACGCCTTGAAGATGTTGTCGTGTCCCACAGCCAGCATTCTCTTGGAACATGTCTTCAGTGCTGCTGGGTGTGTGCTGACAGATAAGCGCACGCGTCTGTCCAGTGACAATTTGTAAAGACTAACGTTCATCAAGATGAACGAGTCATTGATCTGCAAGGACTTTTCTACCCCTGTGTCATTCGGGGGAGAGTAAAAGCTTGTGGATTTTTGATTGTGCTTCATGCAAATCAACATGTTAAGTTTGCAACTGTGGGACAATTGATGCCACTTAAGTGGTGTCTGTGGCCCAATTTTTTTAAAAAATGGAGACTCTGGTTGGAGTCCCCTTGCTGTGTTTTACATGATCGTTCATCAAGATGAACAAGTCATGGAGCCACAAGGACTTTTCTACCCCTGTGTCATCCTGGGGAGAGTAAAGGCTTGTGGATTTTTGATTGTGCTTCATGCAAATCAACATGTTAAGTAAGCAACTGTGGGACATATCCTTGTTCACACAGGAAAAGGATATGCCGGGGAAAATGCAGAGTGATCATGTAAACGCCCCATTAAGTATTACCTGCCTAACCCAGGAAGAAGTTCAGAACCGACTTAGTAACATTAAAATTGATAAATTACCAGGCCCTGGTGGCATTCACCCTCGGGGATTAAGGGAGTTAAGTAATGGGATAGACAGGCCTCTATTCCTTATATTTAAAGACTCTATAGAAACTGGGTCTGTTCCACTGGATTGGCGGCAAGCAAATGTGGTACCAATATTCAAAAAGGGATATAAATGGGAACCTGGAAACTATAGGCCGGTAAGTTTATCTGTTGTGGGTAAAATGTTTGAACGGTTTTTAAGGGATGCTATTATGCAATATCTCATTGTTAACAAATGTTTAACTCCATATCAGCATGGATTTATGAAGGATCGCTCCTGTCAAACTAACCTGATCAGCTTCTACGAGAATGTAAGCTCTCAAATGGACCGAGGAGAATCATTGGATGTCATTTATCTTGACTTCAGTAAAGCATTTGACACTGTCCCACATAAAAGATTGATAAGTAAAATGAGAAAGCTTGGGCTCGGGGAAAATGTGTGTAGATGGGTAGCTGGCTTAGTGATAGAAAACAAAGAGTGGTTATTAATGGCCCATACTCAGATTGGGCCAGGGTTACTAGTGGGGTACCACAGGGGTCTGTATTGGGCCCCCAACTTTTTAATATATTTATTAATGATCTGGTGGATGGCTTACAGAGTAAAATATCAGTATTTGCAGATGATACAAAACTATTTAAGGTAGTTAACACAAAGGAGGACAGTTTGCAACTACAGATGGATTTGAGTAAATTGGGAGAATTGGGCTGAAAAATGGCAAATGAGGATTAACACAGATAAGTGTAAGGTTATGCACATGGGAAGGAGAAACAGATGCTACGATTACTTACTAAATGGGAAACTGCTGGGGAAATCAGACATGGAAAAAGACTTAGGCATCTTAGTCAATAAGAAGCTAAATTGGAGTGCCCAGTGTCAGGCAGCAGCCACCAAAGCAAATAGGGTGATGGGATGCATTAGAAGAGGTCTGGGGGCACGAGATGAAAACGTCATTCTCCCTCTATACAAATCACTCATCAGACCACACTTGGAGTAATGTGAGCAATTTTGGGCGCCAGTGCTCAAGAAAGACATTACTGAACTTGAAAGGGTTCAGAGGCGGGCAACTAAAATAATAAGTGCAGTGGGTGTATTACAATACCCAGAAAGGTAATCAAAATTAGGTCTATTTACTCTAGAAAAGAGAAGACTTAGAGGAGACCTAATAAATATGTACAAGTATATCAGAGGGCAATACAGAGATCTCTCCCATGATCTGTTTGTACCAAGGACTGTGAAAAGAACAAGGGGGCATTCTCTTCGATTGGAGGAAAGACAATTTCTACATCAGCATAGAAGAGGGTTCTTCACGGTAAGAGCAGTGAGGCTCTGGAACTCTCTTCCTGGGGAAGTGGTGATGGCCAACTCACTGAATGAATTTAAGAGAGGAATGGATGCTTTTTTTGAAAGCAACAGTATAGAACAGGGGTGGGCAATTAATTTTCCCATGGGGCCGCATGAGAAATTGGGATGGTTTTAGAGGGCCGGACTAATATAATTAACTCGGTTCTACATACATATATATATATATATACACACACAAACACGCATATATACTGTGCGTGTATAATATATATACACATACACACAATGTATACATACACACACAATCCCCATATACTACATCACTACACCCGCCACATACTACACCTGTAATATACATCAGTATACATTACACCTGTAATAAACTACACCTCTATATACTATACCACTATATATTACATCACTACACCCCTATATACACCTGTAATATGCTACATCACTATATACTACAGCTGTAATAAACTGCAGCACATCACTATATACTACACCTGTGATAACCTACATCACTACACCCCTATATACTACACTTGTATTATACTACATCACTACACCCCTATATACTACACTTGTATTATACTACATCACTACACCCCTAAATACTACACTTGTATTATACTACATCACTACACCCCTATATACTACACTTGTATTATACTACATCACTACACCCCTATATACTACACTTGAATTATACTACATCACTACACCCCTATATACTACACTTGTATTATACTACACTCCTATATACTACACCTGTATTATACTACACCACTACACCCCTATAAACACCTGTATTATACTACACCACTACACCTGTAATATACTACACCACTACACCCCATATACACCTGTAATATACTACACCACTACACCCTTATATACACCTGTAATATACTACACCACTACACCCCTATATACACCTGTATTATACTACACCCCTATATACACCTGTATAATACAGGTGTATATAGGGGTGTAGTGGTGTAGTATAATACAGGTGTATATAGGGGTGTAGTATAATACAGGTGTATATAGGGGTGTAGTATAATACAGGTGTATATAGGGGTGTAGTATAATACAGGTGTATATAGGGGTGTAGTGGTGTAGTATAATACAGGTGTATATAGGGGTGTAGTATAATACAGGTGTATATATGGGTGTAGTATATTACAGGTGTATATAGGGGTGTAGTGGTGTAGTATAATACAGGTGTATATAGGGGTGTAGTATTATACTACACTCCTATATACACCTGTATTATACTACACCACTACACACCTATAAAACTACACCACTACACCCCCCCATATACCACACCTGTAAAACTACATTCCCATATACTAAACCACTACACCCCAAATATTTGTCAAAAGTTACCCCTCTCCCCCAGCCCCCCGCCTGCCTGCCCCCATTGTCCCCGCAGGTTACTAGTAACCACTCACCTCTCTTCTTATCGTTCCCGTCCTCAGACACCTCCGTACGAGCCCCCCGCTCAGCTGCTTCTCCTTCACATGGCCAGGCTGCGCCGACGCTGTATTCCTAGGAGCCCCCGCCGCTGCCTCTCTCCATACGGCCCCCGCCTCTGCAGCTTCTCCTGCCGGGCGGGAACTTTTCAAATGACACACGCGCGCCGTACTGACGATATCAGGTCGCGCGTGTGTCACAGAGAAAAGTGTCGGGCAAGGAACAGAGGAGAGATTCCTGTGTTCCGCTGCCTACACTGTGCGGAGCTTCAGGATCTGTCCTCTGTTTCCTGCCCGACACGCAGCGTGTGATGAGGGTCAGGGCCGGCTCCAGGTTTTTGTGGGCCCCGGGCGGAAGAGTTCCCGTGGGCCCCATCAACACGCAGACACACATACGTACACATACATATTTAAAGACAAACTCACAAAAATACATATAGAACGGACACATCTATACAGCCATATACACTGACATACATAGATACACATTATACATGCCTACAGACACATAGCTCTGCTACAGACACACATAGCTCTGCTACAGACACACATAGCTCTGCTACATACAGACACACATAGCTCTGCTACATACATACAGACACACATAGCTCTGCTACAGACACACATAGCTCTGCTACAGACACACATAGCTCTGCTACATACATACATAGCTCTGCTGCATACATACACACATAGCTCTGCTACATACATACACACATAGCTCTGCTACATACATAGCTCTGCTACATACATACACACATAGCACTGCTACATACACACATAGCACTGCTACATACAGACACACATAGCTCTGCTACATACAGACACATCATAGCACTGCTACATACATACACGCATAGCTCTGCTACATACATACACGCATAGCTCTGCTACATACATACACATAGCTCTGCTACATACACACATAGCTCTGCTACATACATACACGCATAGCTCTGCTACATACATACACACATAGCTCTGCTACATACATACACACATAGCTCTGCTACATACATAGCTCTGCTACATACATACACACATAGCACTGCTACATACACACATAGCACTGCTACATACAGACACACATAGCACTGCTACATACAGACACATATAGCTCTGCTACATACAGACACACATAGCTCTGCTACATACACACATAGCACTGCTACATACAGACACACATAGCTCTGCTACGTACAGACACACATAGCTCTGCTACATATATACATACATACACATTGCTCTGCTACATACACACATAGCTCTGCTACATACATACACACATAGCTCTGCTACATACAGACACACATAGCTCTGCTACATATATACATACATACACATTGCTCTGCTACATACACACATAGCTCTGCTACATACACACATAGCTCTGCTACATACATACACACATAGCTCTGCTGCGTACATACACACATAGCTCTGCTACATACATACACACATAGCACTGCTACATACACACATAGCACTGCTACATACATACACGCATAGCTCTGCTACATACAGACACACATAGCTCTGCTACATATATACATACATACACATTGCTCTGCTACATACACACATAGCTCTGCTACATACAGACACACATAGCTCTGCTACATATATACATACATACACATAGCTCTGCTACACACATACACACATAGCTCTGCTACATACATACACACATAGCTCTGCTACATATATACATACATACACACATAGCTCTGCTACATATATACATACATACACACATAGCTCTGCTACATATATACATACATACACACATATCTCTGCTACATATATACATACATACACACATAGCTCTGCTACATATATACATACAGACAGACACACACGCGGCTCTGGGGCCCAGCACATATGGCACCGGGGAGGGGGGGGGGTTGCAGGGAATACACCTAGGGGGGGGAGAAGAGCCCATACAGCTCACCAGGGCCCATAAATCGGGGGTGGGGAGGGCACATACCGCTCAGGTCACGGTGGAGAGGGGGCCCACACAGAGCCGGAAAGAAGCACTGTGCTGGGGGTTGCTGGCTGGCACTGCAACTCTCATCTGTGGGATGAGCAGGACGCCGGCCGGTAGCTCCGCCCACAGATGAAGTTCAACCAGGAAGTCTTTGCTCCTTAAAGGGACGGCGCTGCAGATTCCTGCCGAGGACTGCGGTCCCCGGACTCGGCCCGGGGGCAGCAGAACTAAGGCGAGTGGGCCCTGGCCAAGGGTCACCAGAACTGACGAGGCCGAGTGGACCCCCCCGGCTCTCCAGGGCCCCGGCATTTGCCCGGGCACTGATGAGGGCAATCTGACCACACGCCTCCCAGAGCCTGGAGCTCCGGACAACAGGTCAGATTGCTCTCATCAGTGACCGGCCAGCAAGGACGCCCTGAGCCAGGCGGGCCGGTCACAGAGAGTAGGCGGGACGGATGTGGCCCGCGGGCCGCCCCTTGCCCAGGTCTGGTATAGAAGCTTATGAATAACATAATATTACAGGTAGATAGTTGACCCAGATTAGGAGTCGGGAAAGAATATTTTTCCCTATGAAGAAAATTGGCTCCTACTCTGTGGGGTTTTTACCTTCCCCTGGTTAAACACTGCAGAACAGCTGCACTAAAATAGGCTGAACTAGATGGACATAATGTCTTCCTTCCGCCTTACAAACTATGTTACTATGTTACTTAAGTGGTGTCTGTGGCCCAATTTGTTGAAAAAATGGAGACTCTTGTTGGAGTTCCCTTGCTGTGCTTTAAATTATTTTAGAAGGGCATGACATGCCTATATCTGTGTCTTCTCCTCCTTTTACTCATCCAGCTCTTTTCTTTCAGCATGAGTATATGTACTTGTCACTTTTCCATGTGTTTGTGCTGTCTTCTGAGTTGTTTGTCACCTTTTGGACACCTTAGAAGGTGTTTTCTAGGTGTTTCTATGTGTTTGTGTTTGCCTGCCATTGTTTTCAATGGGGTTCGAAGGTGTTCGTCGAAAGTTCGTCGAACGTTCGACGAACACACCCGCCATTCGACGAACCGAACTCCAACACTAAGGGGGTGGCTCATCTCTAGTGCTTACCGAAGGGAACAGCAATGATCGGATGGACGCATAATCAGAAGTGCTGGGAGGCAGGGTCTGTCGTGGGACCTGTAAGTATGATCAAAATGTTTTTTTAATAACATGCTTTTCTATTAACAGCCCCTGGACCCGAACTGTAACACGAACTGTAACACGAATGTCCCAGAAAGCTCGTGTTCGGGGTCGTGTTCACGAACACCATGTGTTCGGTACTGACCCTGAACTTTACAGTTCGGGTTCGCCCATCCCTATTGAGAAGTTGACATCCTAGCATGGAGTTTAAGAAGATATTGCGTGAAATCCTGATCATCCTCTCTCAGGAGTCTCCCATGTGAGAACTGTGAGGGGGATTGAAGATCCAGGTGCAACTCTTCTCTGCCAGCTGATCTTGGATAGGCTTGGTATCGATGTTCAGTTCTCTATATGCACCGACAAAGTTGCTTCCACGGTCAGACCTCAGCTGTTTCACTGATCCTCTGATGGCAAGGAACCTTCTCAAGGCATTAATTAGGCTGGAGGTGTCCATGGACTCTAGCACCTCAATGTGAATGGCTCAAACACTCATGCAGGTGAATAACACAGCCCACCGCTTACTGTTTGCTTGGCCGCTACGAGTTCTGCGCATGGACACCATCCATGGTCCGAAAATGTCTAGGCCAACGTAGGTGAAAGGTGGCTCTATAGAAAGTCTGTCTGTAGGCAAGTCAGCCATTTGTTGGTACAGTTTTTTTGCCCTCACTTTACAGCAGTGTACACAATCTTGCAGTATTTGTGCTACATGTCTCCTCATTCCAATAATCCAGAGGCCTGCAGACTGTAACGTGCCTTCAGTGATTTGCCTGCCTTGGTGTTTAGTCTTTTCATGGTAGTGTCAGATCAGCAAGACTGTAACATGGTGTTTGTTGGGAATGATGAGAAGATTTTGTTCTGCAACTCTGAGATGAGCTTGGGTTAAACGCCATCAACTCTCAGTAAGCCAGAACTGTCCATAACTGGGTTTAAATTGGCAAGAGGGCTTCTTAATGGAATCTGCTGTTTGTTTTATAAACACGTCCATTCCATGGCGAATTCACTCTGTTGGAGGTGGCGTATTATGAGGAACTCACTATGGAAGATGTCCTCAGCAGAAAGGGGGTTGTGGCAGACATGCCAGCGATGACAGTCTTTATTTTCAAGGTCCTTACGATAGCATCTGGCGATATGCACTAACCTTGTGACAGTCTTGACAAGTCTCATCTAGCTGGAGAAACGTTCAAAACGTTGGCAACCGAGGTTGGAAGTTTTTTTCTGCACTAGTGGCCAGGGTGTTGACTTCAGCTCGGACTTCTGGATCGTTGTCTGGATCTAAGATGCTGAAGGCTTCCTGGACACTTTCTTCTGACTGTCTCAGCAGGAACTCTGGACCTGTAAGCCAAGAAGAGTTAGCAAAAGAACTTATTGACATAGGTCTAGTTGCGTGATCTGCTGGATTCAGTTCAGATGGTATGGGTTCTGCGTGGTTGTTGCAGACTTCCTTGTCCATAAAGGCGACGCTGTGTTCTCTCATTTCAGGCTTGCTGTTCATGGAACGCTGAAGAGAGTTACACCTAGTCTGAGCAGGTTCTTGGTTGTTTGGGAGTATTACCCTGGTAGATCGGAAGGCTAATGGAGAGACCCAGTGGTTGGTTTTGTCCTTAGAAAACTCATAGTCCATTATTTTGAAGAATTCTCTGGCCTCAACTGACAAGGCTACTTTATCGTCGTCCTTGGATGTATGAAAGACTGATCTTCCCAAGTTGTCGATATGCAGAGAAGAAGCGATGTCAGGTAGCTGTATGGAATCTGGAGACTTCTCTTTCACTCCGGTGTGCCCATCTCCACGCATATAAGTTTTGAAGGAGTCAATTCCTGATCGATCATTGCACACATTTCCTATGACTACCCATCCCAAGTCCAGTCTCTGGGCGTATGGTGCATAATTAGGCCCATTACATTGTTGTCGCACCTTGTGAACTCTTAGATTGTCTCTGCCGAGCAGAAGTAGAATCTCTGCATTGTTGTCCATAGATGGGATAACACTAGCCAGGTGCCTTAGGTGTGGTTGATGAAGTGCAGCCTCTGGGGTAGGAATCTCATTCCTGTGGCTGGGTATTTGGTCGCATTCAACGAGCGTTGGTAGAGGTATTTTGATCTCCTCATTGATAGGAGAAGCGATGAATCCCTGGGCTCTTCTGCCGCTAGTTTCTATGCGACCCAAGCAGGTATTCAAGGTGTAGGGTTCTGACGGTCCTTTAATTCCAAAGGCTTCAAAGAATTTGGATCCTGCTAGGGACTGGTTGCTTTGATCGTCTATGATGTCATACACCTTCATTGCTTTTTCTGGGTGTCCCTCTGGATAAACCTTGATTAGGCATATTCGGGCACAACATTTCTCCACATACCTCTGAGCATGAGCAGGACATGGCTGTGGTGGTGTCAGTCTGATTCTTGGGCTCCCCGCTATGACTTGGAGTGGGAGCGGTGGTGACTGCAGCCGGTGTGTCTCTAGCTAGCTGGGTTAAGTGCATGGCTGAGGTGTGTTTTACGCTGTGACACTCCTCACACTTGATGATGGATTTACAGTCCTTGGCCATGTGCTGTGATGCGCAGCATTTGAAACAGACCCCAAGCTCGATGAGGACTTTCTTGTGCTCCTGTAGGATTTTGGATCTAAACCCTCTGCACTTGTTCAGTGAGTGTGTTTTTTTGTGGATGGGACACTCTTGATTGAAAGACTTATCTCGTGATGAGGTGGTGGACTGTTTATCTGTGGGTGCTGCAGGTGATGGTAGCTCAGTCTTCCTAAGGCTGCTTTCACACATCAGTTTTTTGCCATCAGGCACAATCCGGCAAAAACATGAAAAAACGCATCCGGTGTCTGTTGCCACCGGATCCGTTTTCCCACCATTGACTTTCATTAGCGCCGGATGGCCTTGCGTTTCATCCGTTTTTTGCCGGATCCGGCAAAATTTACTTGTCCGGTGGCCAGATGAAACGTTGAAGTGAACCTTTTTGTGTCCGGCCAAAAAAATGGATCGCGCCGTACGGCGTGTTTTATAATGGAAGCCTATGGACGCCGGATCCGGCGTAATGCGGCAAAAGACGGATCCGGCCGCCAGATCCGTTTTTTTGAACTGAGCATGCTCAGAATCACACCGGATCTGTCAAAAAACTGAAGGAACTGATGGAAAAAACCGATGCAACTGATCCTTTTTTTCGCCGGATCTGTCGCATCAGTTTTTTTGCCTGATCATTCCTGATGCCAAAAAACTGATGCGTGAAAGCAGCCTAACGCTCACAACGCTCTTAATGTCTCTGTGTTTGTGTATGGCACCTACATACCTTAACGATGACGTAGTTGCAGCTGCAGTGTTGAGCTCTAGGAAGTCGAGGCTGGGTTTGTTCCTCATGTAGGCCTGCTCGATCATGAACCTGCAGAAGTGAATAAATGGGGGAAAGGTGATGTCATGCACTCTTTTGTACCTTGAGATTGACGTTGCCCAATTCTCCTGCAGACTGTATGGCAGCTTCAGCACGATTGGGTTCACTCCATGGGCTGTATCCAGATAGCATAGCCCGGACAGACGAGGATCTCTTTTGGCGAGCTCCAGCTCCATGAGCAGATCACTTAGTTCTTGAAGCTTGTGGACTTCTTTAAGATTGATCTTTGAGATGTCCTGCAGTTTTTTGAATAGGGCTTTCTCTATTGCTTCTGCGCTGCCAAAGGTACGTTCCAGTCTTTGCCAGGCAGCAACGAAACCTGCTGCTGCTTATCCCACGTAGACAGTTCTGAGCCTCTTGATACGATTTGTAGAGCCTGTGCCCAACCATTTGATCATGAGGTTGCGCTCCTGTTCTGCAGTTAGGTTGAGATTATTGATGGCTGCCTTGAAAGTTGCTTTCCAGGCCCCGTAGCTCTCTGCACGATGATCACATTTTTTGAGACTAGTGTTGATTTGCTCTCTGCTCACCATGAACCTGGCAAACTCAGACATATCTGATTTCTCACTGCTTGTTGCCACGACGACTCGTGATGCCCCTGGGGCGTATGGGCTGCCTGGCGTAAAAGGGTAAGATGCTCCCGGGTAGGATGACGTTGCTGCAGCTGTGGTTTAGCCTCTGTAGAGTCTGATGACTGCTGCTTGAGCTGTGGAGGAGGGTCTGGAACCACTTGGTTGCCATCTTGCTGTAGTGACTGTGCAGAGGCACCTCTGGGTTTTTGATGGTATCAGCACTGGGGTTCTAGGTCCCTATGGGGGTAGGTTCTGCATCCTTGTGGGGATGCAGAACCTTGTAGCACCCTGATAGGTTCAGGGGCGCAACATGTTCTCTGTCTTGCACCATTTTTGCACATATACGTGTTCTGCAGACGGACACCTCAAAGTAGTCGACTACACAGAGACCAGTTTGGGGTAATACGAAACAGGAAATGCTAATTTACTGGTGAAACATGTTAAAGTCCATTTACACTGCAGGATTTTTGTGAATGAGTGTTAGGCATTCTCATTCCTCGTTAATCTTGCAGTCTAAGCAGGCTGACGATCAACCATTGAATGAGCAAGAAGCTCAGTCATTGAGTAAATTGATCTTCTGGGCTGCACAAAAGACCATAGTTCTCTGTTGAGCATCATCCTGTGTAAATAGGACCTATGTTGCCAAGAATAAGGGCAGTTTATTTACACTGATTGATCTAATATACAGGAGATCAATTAGTGCACGACTGAATCCGGGTAGGCCTTTGTAAACAAGCTATTACACAACCGCCCATCAAGAAACAAGCAGCTGATAGGTGGTCGTTTACTGCTCTAGATCAACTTGTGTAAACGGATCCTTAGTCTAAACAGAAACGTTAGCTAAGTCTGCAAATTAAATATAGATTGACAGGAGCCACAATTTTTGCTATCCTTATCTGGTCATCTAGTATATGGAGGCCTCACGACTCTTCTCTGAAAAAAAGGATTGGGTATATTTCAATATGCTCAATCCCTTGTGCTCACAGAAGATACAGAATGGCCGGAGCACTGACCCCCCCCTCCCCCCGGGCATGTGTGGAGGCCAGCATGACACTGATTGGAGTGGAGGTCATGATGTCACGGGTAGGGGAGGGGGAGTAAGTCAGGGTATAGTAAAAAGGTGAAGCTGGGGGAGGAGCGGCACTTTTCCCGCTCTGGGACACCAGTGAGAGTCCCACCCGCCCTCCCTAAAGACTTTGAGTTCGCAATGGGCTGCAAGTTTTGTGGGAGGCGATATGGAAGTTTATCGGGTCGTAGTGGCCTGGTGGCAGGTTTTTGGTGGGTCCTTGAAGTTGGTTCTAAATTGGTTCGGGGAACCCATCCGGGTATGGATCCCCTCATTGGCAGAATGGTTGGTCACCTGGTGATTTTTGGGGGATCCCGACGGGGTATGTCGGGGCCCCCGTGGGTGTTTTTGGTGGTTAATGAAGGAATAACCCTTACACTTTGGTGCTCCTGAGCCAGTGTGGGTAACGGCTGGGAGCAATTTGGTTATATGGCTTGGTTATGGGAATCACCAGGGTTTTAGCTTCAAGGACCTTACCACAATGCAAAATTTTACATGTTATGTATTTGTTTAATAAATGGCTGCTATGGCCAAAATTATCCAAAGATAAATTGGTGTCTGAGTGGTTATTAGCAGATAAGGGGGAATTGAAAAAGGGGTGTGTGTGCCTAATTTTGGCCGGAATCTACAATTCCAGGGTCAAGTATATATCAGAAGGGTCTGGTGGTAGCTTAATCCCCTCTCTGTATGAGTAAATGCTCGAAATAGCTGCGTGCGCAGTAAACAATTATTGAGAGGAATAGGCTGCATTGGGAATTGATGTGGGGGATATGAAAAGTGCGTTGCTCATCATTCTTATCTACTATTCTACCATATTCAGAAATCTCAAATATGTGCAATCACAGTATTTTTCAAACAATAGCACCCGACTTCTTGGAAAATCTTGTTCCCATTCTTGACAACTTTGACCATACAATATCATTTCAAAGCTGGTAAACAATTTATCTACTAAGGTCTGTTTACACTAGGTGACAGATAGCACTAAACAGTCACATTTGTTTTCTGCTCTGCAGTCCTTTAATAGCCTGTATTCACAGGCCGACCCAGATTCAGATGATCGCTGAATGACCTCTATCTAATAGATTGTTCAGTGAGCATTTTTCTCAGCAGCATGAATCCTGTTTACACAAGACAAGGATCTTTTGTGTAGCCCAAAAGATCATTTTACCCAACCACCATGCGTTTTGTTAGTTTGTCAAGTAATTGGCAGCCTATTTAGACTGGACAATTATCGGGAATAGAGAATTTTTAGGAATTCTCTTTCACATATTGTGATGTATAAATGGATATTTAGTCACCTGTCTGGCTCAACCGATGGCTATTAGTTCCTTACCTTGGAGCCAGTTTCCTTTTATGCAAGTCTACAATGGTTTACTGCTGTGTCCCAGCAACTCACTTTGACATCATCACTCAAGGCCTTTTAATGTCGGCTCCAACAGCTATGTGCTGTCTGATATTCAGTAAGCTTTGCTTTTGTTCCATGTGTACTTCACACAGCTGACTAATCATCCCTTCAGCAAGCTCCTAATTTATCATCTATCTGATTTTTTTTTATGACCTGCAGTTAAGCCTTCATTTTCAATAAGTATAACAAGCTCTTCTCGGCGATACTGGTGCTGTTCACACTATAATGCTGCTGCAACAGTATGCTCATGTACAGGTATTCTGTCTGCCTATTCATCAATTGTCTGTAGTTAATGATTTGTTTAATGATTGCTTACATCTCTGCCATTGAGCATATGTATGCTATTATATAACTCTGCCATTAACTATTTGTTGCTGCAAGTCCTGAACTGATTATACAACTATAGTTCCTGTTTATGTTCACACTATTGGCTCTGTGTCTTCTGGTGTTTCCTGCTCTACTTGTCTCCACCCTGCTGTCCTGGCACTTGTTGATCCATGTGTTATCTGGCAAGTCTTGGCTGCTGTGCCATCTCCTTTAGGCCTCTGCCACACTTACGTGACAAAACGTAACGTTTTTGTCACGTACGTGTTAAAGGGGTGGTTTTGTCCCCATGTGCCGTGTTTATGGCATGTACGTGTTCTCCGTGTGTTTATACGTAATATGTAATACGGAGAACGGAAAGCCCCGCCTTACCTGCATCATCCGGAGCTGTCTGTGGTGCTGAATGACAGCGTCCGGCCAAAGCCACGCCCCGCTGACACTGCTTCCGCCCCCCAGTGAAGGAGAAGCGTTGTTCAAATTCACTGGGGGACGGATGCGGGGGACAGCCGCGGCAGAGACTGCAGGTATGGTGGAGGTGAGTATGTGTTTTTATTATTTTTACACTGACACGTGTCTTTCTCCAGCACGTGTCACATGGGCCCGCATCCACACTACATCTGTGTGGTACGGGTGCGGGCTGTGTGACACCCGTGCTGCCGGAGCAACACGGACATGTCAACGTTTTTAAAAAACGGACACACATAAGTACGGAACGGACACACGTTCCGTTCCTGAATACTTACATGTGTCCAAAACAGTAACAATACATAGGACCACATGGGCCTGTGTCTCCGGTACGTGAAAAAAAAAGGCACACACGTACCGGAGGCACGTGAGTGTGGCAGAGGCCTTAAGGTCCAGTCACACTAAGCAACTTACCAGCGATCCCAACAACGATAGGGATCGCTGGTAAGTTGCTAGGAGGTTGCTGGTGAGCTGTCACACTGCGACGCTCCAGCGATCCCACCAGCAACCTGACCTGGCAGGGATCGCTGGAGCGTGGCTACACGAGTTGCTGGTGAGCTCACCAGCAACCAGTGTCCAGCCACACGTGCAGAGAGCAGGGAGCAGCGCACACTGAGTGCTGGCTCCTTGCTCTCCTAGTTACAGCACACATCGGGTTAATTACCTGATGTGTGCTGCAGCTAATGTGCACAGAGCAGGGAGCAGCGCACACTGCTTAGCGCTGGCTCCTTGCTCTCCTAGCTACAGCACACATCGGGTTAATTAACCCGATGTGTCCTGCAGCTACATGTGCACAGAGCAGGAGCCGGCACTTACAGTGAGAGCGGCGGAGGCTGGTAACAAAGGTAAATATCGGGTAACCAAGGACAGGGCTTCTTGGTTACCCGATGTTTACATTGGTTACCAGCCTCTGCAGAAGCCGGCTCCTGCTGCCTGCACATTTAGTTGTTGCTGTCTCGCTGTCACACACAGCGATCTGTGCTTCACAGCAGGACAGCAACAACTAAAAAATGGCCCAGGACATTCAGCAACAACCAACGACCTCACAGCAGGGGCCAGGTTGTTGCTCTGTGCACATGTAGCTGCAGGACACATCGGGTTAATTAACCCGATGTGTGCTGTAGCTAGGAGAGCAAGGAGCCAGCCAGCGCTAAGCATTGTGCGCTGCTCCCTGCTCTGTGCACATGTAGCTGCAGCACACATCGGGTAATTAACCCGATGTGTGCTGTAACTAGGAGAGCAGGGAGACAGCGCTCAGTGTGCGCTGCTCCCTGCTCTCTGCACGTGTAGCTCCGTGCACTGGTAACCAAGGTAAATATCGGGTTGGTTACCCGATATTTACCTTAGTTACCAAGCGCAGCATCTTCCACGCGGCGCTGGGGGCTGGTCACTGGTTGCTGGTGAGCTCACCAGCAACTCGTGTAGCCACGCTCCAACGATCCCTGCCAGGTCAGGTTGCTGGTGGGATCGCTGGAGCGTCGCAGTGTGACATCTCACCAGCAACCTCCTAGCAACTTACCAGCGATCCCTATCGTTGTTACGATCGCTGGTAAGTTGCTTAGTGTGACTGGACCTTTAGATGGGGTCAGAGGTCTGGCAGCAATAGATCTGAACACAGGACACAGAATACTAGGCTGACAAGAAACACAGAGCAGAATGCTACAATTTGCAGCGTTCTGGGATTAATGGCTGAGATAAAAAGCTGACCAATCCCAGGGAATACCTGAAGAAACCAAGCAACCTCCCAGTATCAGATTGGATGACTGAGCGTCAATCAATACAACAACTCAGCATGGTCCAGCATCAGATTGGACGACTGAGCTGTCACCCAACCGACAGCTCAGCACACCCTGATTCCAAAAAGTCACTTATTGCGTCCAAGACGCACTGAGCGACGGAATCAAGACAGCACCTCCTCTTCTAGGGAGGGTCACCGAACCCCACGTTTCCCAGGATACCTACAATGGAAGGCCCTGACCACACAATCAGCCTTAACAACATTATGCATGGATGACTATCAAAAAAGTCTAGCAATAGCTTTCTGGGTAG